>NC_135497.1:309554077-309749077 GCF_052857255.1 Amblyomma americanum | reverse complement strand
GGCGTTCGATATTTCAAAAAACATTGCCAAAATTTAAAAATAAGTCACCTTCGATTTTAACGGCCATCAATTTCGCAATACAACCGTTCCCCTTAAAATAAAAATAAAAAGTTTATTACCCAATTGAAGTTAGTTAAACGTCTAATTACTGATTCACATGATGTGCACATTTTCTGCCTTGCAGTACAATCCACCTAAAGAGAGCGCACCGGCGCATGATTCAGGTTTTAAATAAAAATCTGTTAAAATTAAAAAAACATCCTGTATACCAGCCGCCGCGGTGGCTGAGTGGTTATGGCGCTCGGCTGCCGCCCGAAAGACGCGGGTTCGATCCCGGCCGCGGTGGTGGAATTTCGATGGAGGCGAAATCATAGAGGCCCATGTACTGTGCGATGTCAGTGCACGTTAAAGAACCCCAGGAGGTCGAAATTCCCGCAGCCCTTCATTACGGCGTCTTTCATAGCCTGAGTCGCTTTGGTACGTTAAACCTCCATAAACCAAACCAAACCATACTGTATACCTAGGTACTCGCATAGATTCGCTGCAGAGTACGTTTGAAAACGAAGCAAGTGCTTTCTCTCCTAGTTTCATGCTTCGTCTGCATCAGGAATACAACGCAGAATGAAATCTTTTCTGCTAACTGGCTTTCCATATCATTTAAACAAGACTGGAGTGCTGTCTAGACCACTGTCAAATATTTAGCTTCGTCCTGAATCGAAGATAGTCAGGCTCAATGAGATTAGGAACATTTATTCGATTCAAGAACTTCGAAGCGCTTGAGTACACCTAAAATTTCGAGTGATTGTCTTTGACCTTACCGTATGCGCAGAACCGGGTCTGGCCTTTAGCAATGCCAAGGTCTAGTCTTTGATTCGTGTAAACATTGTCAATTTAGCTTTGGTCCCTACAGGATAGTCCTTTCGGACTTGTAACTGTCAGGGCGAGTCCTGGGTGGGCCGAGGTTTGTTTCAATGTTACCAGAGCAGAGAAAGTGTCACGTCAACGCATTCGCTGCAAGTTAAGATTAACACTTATGGACATAGGCGCAGCAAGAGAAACGGATTCATCGATTTCTTGGCGTAAAGCGTATGCATTCTTTCTACTGACCTGCGGATGATACAGCCATGTATTGATGCACTCAGTCATTTTTGTAGCCTCTCGAAGTAATGACGCGATAGCGTTGAAGGCCCATTGTTCAGAAAATCTGTTGTCTGTGCTGTCGGCGTCGTAGTCGGCGTTGTGGGCGAAAATCACGAGCACGACTCTGGTAGGTGGTGCCCAGAGAGCGACCCGGGATTCAGGTAGGCCAGCTAGCTCACGTGACCTTGCACTGCCGTCACAAGTTGGGCACGGGATAGTGAGAAAACTGGCCATCGTGGCAGCTGCCAGTTAAATTGATGATTGGTCGTTCGGAAAGATCAACCTGGGGCGCACACAAGGCCCGCCGCTTGGAACACCTGCCATCGCAGGGCAGTGACGCATCGCTCAACCGCTGCACCACAGTCCAAGGAGGGGCATGAGGAATCCCAGAGATCTATGAATGTAGAGAATGACCTTCTGCATATGTGGGGAATTAACCCAATGCATTTTCCTCTAATTCTTATTAAAATTCAGTTATATCTGCACTTTGAACCCCTTATGACGAATGAACATTCCTCCCGTAGATAAGAGCTCAAAGAGTGCTTATATGTTATTGAAGGAATGATGAAACGACTGATGCGTTCTTTAGATTTAATAATTTGCAACACAATCTACAACTACATCATCAAATTCACAAATATCGAAAACTATCGAAAAACAAAACCAAAACTGTCGTCGCGCCTTTCCATGGCGTAGCAGGACACGCCGAGCTCGCGCAGTACGCCCATAAACTTTCAGGTTCAGCCGTCTGCGTAGTCGAGATAAAAAGAGAATGAGGGCGGTGAATCAATCAGGGAGACAAAGACAGCAGTCGCTTAGAAATCGCGTTAAAAGCAGCAAATTGGCCGCTAGTGACCTGTGATGCCTGCGTGGTGTCATGCAAAAGGGAAGACACTTAGGTATAGCTCCGGTCAGATTAAGGCGTGCACCCTAAGAAATTACGGCTGCTCCTTCAGTGACAACAGAACTAAGGCGACAACATCACTGCGACAACAGAACTGCATTCGCCTATCGCAGTGTCGGATGCAGCACTTTGTGGCCACGCGAAACGATAGTCACGGCTATATAGTATGCGAGTATAAGACATCTGCGCAGATACTGTGAAGAGCGCAAGTGCGCTTACGCCTTACCGGACATAAAGAAACGTGCAACGGACAGCGGTATACGTACACTAACCCATAGGGTGCATGCGTCCTGGTTCCTTGAGCGCTTCGAATAACACAGGCCACGCGCGTCCGCTTGGTCACAGTAGGTATTCTCAGAAACGTGCTTACCCTTCGAATGCGTATTTCCACTCGCAGTGTAGAGGACTCTCCCTTCCACCCGCCTATATTCCCGATCGCTCCTTAACGGTCGTCGTCTTTTTCACTGTATGCCCGCGGTTCCGCGCTAAGCCTACCTTTAGAAACACCATGGAATGCCCAGAGGAATTCAGAGGGCAAGCGCTGGAAGATGGGTATAGTGAGGAAGGAGACCGACGCCTTTCGCACCCATCACTTGCTAAGGGAACGACCGTCCAAGCTTCAATATGTGTGTGCGTGTCCGTGGCAGCGAAAGGAATAAGTGCGATACGTAAGCTGTTGACCAATGTGCTTGTTTTCCGTTTCTTTAAATATAATTAGACCGTCGTTTTCTTTCATTATTATGGCGCGACTTCCAGCAATCTGCTCCGCCAATGTGTGGAATTGCGACTCCAGCACGACAGCCGTGATCACATCCCAGAAAACTGCGCGCATAACCCTTTCGATACCTAAGCGAAAGAAGAACCCACAAGAAATATCTAGAAATGGCTGGCCCGTGTTCACAACTACAGCCGCAGGGCGAGGATAGCTGGGTAATTCTTTGTATTGTGCGCGCGTGTTACTTGACGTCAGGTATGAAAGACCAGTAATGAAAGATATTGAGGGACCAGTCCTTAAGAATCATTGCTGGTTAGTTTCTTATTTCGCTGTCAAATACGCCGCAGAGAGAAGTCGCGCCGCGCTCAAACCACGGTATCTACACTGGTCTGCTCAAAGGTTCGCGCGCTTGAGTGGCCCTTCGATAGAGTCCTGAGACTTCTCTCGGCAAAATAGCCTTGCAATGAGAAACGTATAAAGCCCCTGAAAGTTTTCAACGGTGTTTGCTCTGTGTGCTACATACGTAAGAAACGGGAATGAGCACGGATTTTCAGCAGCTTTCAAATGGCCAAATTCTGTGGCGATTAAAAATCTTGCATGGGCTAGTTGGTACACCAGATTTACAACAGAATAGAAAGGAGGCACACAAAACGACGCAAGAAACCCGCCTTTTTGAAGGCGAACAGAGCCGTATCACATTTGCATGCACCCATAAAACGCAGGCTCATGGAGTCAAAGCGCGCAGTACTTCACGAAAATCTGTGGTGATTTCCGTGATTTGTAAACATTCTGCAAGAAAACCGTTCCCGTGATTCGAAAGCACACTGCGCAAGTTATTCTGCACATTGGGAAATATGTGATAGGGGAAAAAAGGCGAAAAGAAGTCGAAGGAGATGAAATTTGTTCAGAAGTGTGGGAGCAGCGATTCGGACTTCTCCATGATTTCAACAGAGCCACTGACACCGTGGTAGGAGGCTCCGCCGCGTTTAAAACGTTTTGAGTTTTGCACGCCTGCAGTCAAAGCTTCGCCACGCAACCTATATTTTTCTTGTGTAGTTGGCTTCTGTGCAGTGCACTTGTGTTGTTTGGTGAACGGGGATAGGCTTGATTCATAACTACCAGCTGCTGCTGCAGAAATCCGAGTATGCACGGAGCGTATAGGCGCCATCACGAGCCACAAAGGCGCCCAAACGGGCTGTCTCGTGTGAAACGTCAAAAGAGGCCTGCCACTGCAGACCGCTCGGCTGCCAGTGCCAATCAGCTTTCACTAATTAATGCGTTGAGCCGGTAAGCTTAGATCTAATAATCTTTCCCTCCAAGTTGCATCTAATAGTCCGGATCTGCAGTCACTGTCTGGTCCACAGTTACAGCGCCCGTATACCTGTGCCTAAATTATCCGCATTGTTTCAGCTGCCACAGTGATATACGGTTGGATTATTTGCCAGTGGGTCCCGAACGCCTTGCATGTAAGACGCATTCATTTTGCTGCGTCATTGTTCAACGATGCGTGTATGCACGGACAGAGCAGCTGCGTGTCATCAACGCTAACGCGAATTCCTCGTGGCGTGCTTTCTCTGTGACGCTGCGGACAACCGCAATCTGTAGCAGTGTCCAGGCGCTATTGAGACTACTTACTCAACCATCTGGCAGAGGAAGGAGTACTGTATACCTCGGTCGGACGCCCTCCTAGCGACAGCAGCTTGGCTTACGTGACGATGCGTGAAGCGGAAGGTAATGTCTTGCTCCTCAGCAGACGCGGTGCGAGGGTTGCGTCTTTGGCTGCACCCGAAAACACGTGTGGAACAAAATTCAGGTGAACGGAAAGCCATAATGAATTACGGTTCGCAAACGCCAAGAAAAAAACACGCATACATTAAAAGTGGGAAAGGAGACAGACAGATAAAAGCTGGCGTGCACATGGAATTTGGCATCTGTAAAGACTGCTGATCGATGGGTTCATGTTTAGAAACAAGGAAAAAAGGAACTGCTGGTCGATACTTGTATATAGAGTTTAGTGCATCTCTAACAGGCATTACTGCGTTATCACATATGCTCTCACAATTGCAACTGCATATTTATAATAAAGGATCGAGCTGAGCCTTAACTGCTCAAATGATTTTGTTAGAAGTGCAAATTATCAAGCAAATAAAAACTGCTGTCACTATCAGCAGCAACTCTAAAAGTAAGGAATAAATAATTTGGCGTATACACGACAGATGGACATTCGGTAGCGAGTGAAAAGGTTCAGCGCAATGACGCCACCAGAGCGGCGAAAATCACCACGCGGTTGGCGCAGCGTGGCGCCGTGCTTTACGAACGCAGCTGGCACTTGCGTTATCGGCGTGTTCGTAACCACAGCGACGAGCGTTGCTATGGGATCAAGTGGAGGAATCAAGATGAATATCTGGTTCTCCTCAATTACATCGTCGCTTTCTCGTTCGCCTTTGCTGAGCTTGGCACTTTCGCAGCTCGAGCGCACTTAAACCTTAGCCTAATGGCTTACCCACCGAGGGCAAGCGTCAATTACACTGCCACAAAAACAGCTGGAGATAAAGCGCATAATGCTCTACGACAAGTTCAGTTGTCAGTAACGCCACGTCTAAAATACGAAATGATGATAACACCACAATTATGCGACATTAAACTAGTGGTCCGAAGGTAAGTTGATAACAACCAGGAAAATAGCAGTCGTCCCCAAACAACCGATTCGAATCAGCAACCATGGCCACAGTGACGTTTTTTTTATATTAATTGGTTTTGGGGGAAAGGAAATGGCGCAGTATCTGTCTCATATATCGTTGGACACCTGAACCGCGCCGTAAGGGAAGGGTAAAGGAGGGAGTGAAAGAAGTAAGGAAGAGAGAGGTGCCGTAGTGGAGGGCTCCGGAATAATTTCGACCACCTGGGGATCTTTAACTTGCACTGACATCGCACAGCACACGGGCGCCTTAGCGTTTTTCCTCCATAAAAACGCAGCCGCCGCGGTCGGGCTCGAACCCGGCAACTCCGGATCAGTAGTCGAGCGCCCTAACCACTGAGCCACCGCGGCGGGGCATACGTTTTTTTCTTCCTGTGATCAAGTTTTTAGTTGTTAGTGCTCTCCGGGAGGCATCGTCTTGCTTCCTGAGATGCAACAAGACAGTACTGTGAGGACTTTCCATCGAGAAGGCACACTAAATGGGGCACCGCAAAACCCCTTCGACGACCGCTTTTCTCTGTTTTTTTTGTCCTTCACTTGTAGGTATCAAGAATAGTAGAGAATTGAGACAGCGTTTCAAACTGTACGAGTAACGATAAAGTAGCGCGCGTTAGCATGGCTGACATGGTATTCTCGCACAGGCCACTAGTTGGCCAGGAATATTCTGGATTTGGGAACTGTGAGCGCATGGCACCATTGTTGATGTTTCAAACTCAGCAGTCACGAATAATTTTTTTCCCGCGTTAGTTCTAAGGGCTATGGTTCTGTTCATGCAGCGTCATTGTCCTCGTCGAAAAGTAGAATGAGCTGACGTCACGCATGCGCCATTGCAAGGCACCGAGCTGATGGGCCACATTACTGATCACTAATTGGTCTGAAAACAACGGATGACAGCTGCGGTCTCCGTCTCTCTTTGCAGCCCTTTCTTCCCTCTCTTTCACTGTATCTGACGTGCTGAATGCCCGTCTTATATCGGGATCACAAACGATCATAGGGATAATAAGGGTTTAATAAACGACGAATAAATGCAACAAGCAGCAAAAATCAGCAACACGCACTGCCGGCGCCGCCATTGCCACATTAGATTAACCGCAAAGACCGATGCGAGCGATGGGTTTGCAACGAGAGCGCAGCTAGCCCCCTTATGCGGCTGCACATTTAAGCTCTCGCTATTAATGCTCTAAACGCTGCACATTTCAGATGAGCCCTTATGACACCGTTGTATTGCATTGTGCAATAAAAACAAGACTTTTATAAGCTTAGTTTTGAAATCACATAAATACCTGTTAAACTGCGGCGGCCTAACGCCGTGTAAATCAGCGTTTCTTTCACTCCTTTGCATGATTTGAGTACTTTGTGGCAGGGCGAAATTATGGCGGCGAATTCGCAGCTCTAGATTTCGAACTCGACTGCGGCGACTGCGCTGGGATGGAGACGAAGCGCTAAGGCGCCCGTGTGCTGTGCGATGTCAGTGCACATTAAAGATCCCCAGGTGGACGAAATTATTTTGGAGCCCCCATTATGGCACCTCTTTCTTCCTTTCTTTTTTCACTTACTCCTTTATCCCTTTCCTTACGGCGCGGTTCAGGTGTCCCCCTATAAGTGACAGATACTGCGCAATTTAGTGCAATAATAATAATAATAATAATAATAATAATAATAATAATAATAATAATAATAATAATAATAATAATAATAATAATAATAATAATAATTGGTTTTTCGGGAAAGGAAATGGCGCAGTATCTGTCTCGCATATCGACCGACCTCTGAACCGCGCCGTATGGGAACGGATAAAGGAGGGAGTGAAAGAAGAAAGGAAGAAAGAGGTCCCGTAGTGGAGGGCTCCGGAATAATTTCGACCACCTGGGATTCTTTAACGTGCACTGACATCGCAGAGCACACGGGCGCCTTAGCATTTTTCCTCCATAAAAACGCAACTGCCGCGGTCGGGTTCGAACCCGGGAACTCCGGATCAGTAGTCGAGCGCCATAACCACTGAGCCACCTCGGCGGGTAAAAATTTCGTTTCCCCCAAAACCAATTTTGGACACACCCCGCCACCCGCCGTGGTGGCTCAGTGGTCAGGGCGCTCGGCTACTGATCCGGAGTTCCGGGGTTCGACCCCGGTCGCGGCAGCTGAGTTTCGATGGAGGCGAAACGCTAAGGCGCCCGTCTGCTGTTCGATGTCATTTCACGTTAACGATCCGCAAGTGGTCGAAATTATTCCGGAGCCCTCCCCTACGGCACCTCTTTCTTCCTTTCTTCTCTCACTCCCTCCTTTACTCCTTCCCTTACGCCTTGGTTCAGGTGTCCAACGATATACGAGACATATACTGCGCCATTTCCTTTCCCCAAAAGCAATTATTATTATTGGCGACACATTGTATACATGGTGGAAGGTCAGATTGACATCACTCCATAATACGAGCGTATCTCGTGTTTATGGCAGCCGTTCAAATTACAGGAAGCGGCCATTTCCAGTATGCAGCTGCTTTCCTCAAATTGGCAAGTCGAGCTCAGTTGTTCTCATCCTACGGCTGTAGCTTCTTTTGCTCATCACAATCATAAATAATTACGAGCGGGGCACCAAAAATAGTGCTGCTAAAAATCTATTTTCGACGCCACATCAATTTCACGCCGACGCAAAACGAGCGTCTTAAATGACAGCGAGTAAAGTAAACAATGGCACTGATTCACACACCTGAGAACCAATCAGAGAGGCAAGATGACGCCTACAGGCGAATATGAATATCGAGATTTGGGCAAATGAATACTTCTGAACTAGAGCTGGTGGGACCTGCATGCCGTCCGCCTGAACGACCTGGTGGGACTTTCATGTCGCCCTCCTGAAGCTTAACACGCGCCCTGACCGTAGGCAATGAATACAGGGTTTGGAGAAGCAGCTCAGAGGAATATGCCGCAAGTTCATCAAGGCCACTCGGGAGAGAGAAAGCTTAGAAGAAAACTCACCCTGCAGGTAGTGGGGGAAGGCTGACGGCTGTGACCGGCTGCGTGCATTTCTGCGCAGGCGCTTCTCGGAGCTTAAATCTCTTCGCCTTTGCCACGGAGGTGGTCGTGGTAGTCACCAGCGTCTTGTCTTCCATTGGTGCTGCATGGCCACGAGGCGACGAAGCGCTTGGCGAGCTCGGCGTCCGGTGGCTGCCCAGATGGAAGTGCGGCACAGGTTGCTCCGTAGGTACTGCTCTTGTGTGGCCCCGAGGCGACGAAGCGCTTTGCGAGCTCGGCGTCCGGTGGCTGCCCAGAAGGAAGCGCAGCACAGGTTTCTCCGATGGTAGTGGTGCTCCGTGGCCCCGAGGCAACGAAGCGCTTTTCGAGCTGGGCGTCCGGTGGCTGCCCAGATGGCCGCGCGGCACAGGTTGCTCCGATGGTACTGGTCCTGTGTGGACCCGAGGCAACGAAGCGCTTTTCGAGCTCGGCGTCCGGTGGCTGCCCAGATGGCCGCGCGGCACAGGTTGCTCCGATGGTACTGGTCCTGCGTGGCCCCGAGGCGACAAAGCACTTTGCGAGATCGGCGTCCGATGGCTGCCCAGATGGAAGCGCGGCACAGGTTGCGATGTACCGGTAGCTCTCGCTCTCACAGCAGCGGTCAGTTCCTTGGCTAAGATCGTCCTGCATCGCGAGTTCGAGTCCAGAACCACTCTGATGGAGTTAAGCAGCGGACTAGTCGGGATGGACAGTGTGCACGCACTTAGCTTGGTGGTGCCTCATGAAGGAACGGCTGTAAAGAAAAGATGGCCTGCGTTCGATGTCTCGTGCCGCTCGAGCATAGAGAGCTCGAGCAGCCGACTCGAGATGATGATGATGATGATGATGATGATGATATCATCGGGGTTAATGGACATAAGCACGATGAGGGATTGACTCGAGGAGTAGGGAGACCTCGAGACATTTTTTTCTTCTACTTCCGGTTTGTTTTGCGCGCGCGCAAGAGAACATGTCCAACATATTTCGGGTGCTAGCTCGCGATTAAATCCAGTACTGGCATTCATTTCACGTCTACTTCGCGGAACTTTGTGTCGGCGATGTCTGCGGGCTTCTGCCTGGCCACGATAGGAGGGTTTTTTTTTATGTGAGAACGTCCTTCATTCCAGGTTAACAAAAAAATGAGCTGCGGTTCAACTACTGCTGAATCTAGTTAGAGAGCGAAAGCTGCTCTGTATCGGGTAAGTAGGCGCGGCTTGACCTGTAACCTTGAGTGCGCTCCGCACACTAGATAGGCAACGCGCCTACCCTTGCAGGTGACGATTAAATTAATGGTTGATCGCGGGAGGTTGGTCACCCAGTGAACGCTGCGGCTTAGTGGCTTAGCTCGGCTATGCCAGGATATACATAGCGAATGCTAAGGCACAGCATGATTAACCTTGGTTAATCTTGATTGCAAGTCCAGGTTAGTCTGATTGTCTAGCTATGTTGTTGTCGCATTAAAGGCGACACAACTGTGGTTGGGGCGCACACGAGCTCTCCTTTTCACTCCGACAGGTTATCAGGCATGCAACGCAGCTGGCGAAGCGAGCGGAGGCGAGCGCAGCGATGAGGAACGTGGTGTGACGTCATACCAAACAGCGGCGGTGGCGAGCCGCGCGATGTGACGTCATGCCATGTGGCGCGGCGAGCGCGCAATGCGCAGTAACCGTCTTCCATATCTCCATGGACACCCGAACCACGTCGTGAAGGAAGGAATAAAAGAGGGAGGGAAAGAAGATAGAGAAAAGTATAAATCGAAATTTGCATTTTGAGACAAGGTGCGTTCTGTGGCTCGGTGCTACTAGTGGCGCATGCGCAGTTGTGACTAGGGAGCGAGGGAGAGAAATGCGCCATGTGTCCTCACTGCTCCTCGCGCATGCGCAGCACGGCTCTCTAGGAATCGCGCGAAACTGCTCAACCTGCGGCCAGTAAAGTTTTCGCTTTAAACATGAAGATGGAGAAGAAAGAGCAAGAGAAGCAGATCGAAAGTATACAAAGATTTCTGTGAGAGTTCTAGTAAGTAAGAGGCGAAAACAGAGGAAAGAAGGGATGCTTGCAGTTCCTGGTTTACCATTGCGATGTACGCCGTGGTTTTTTTGTGCTAGCACAAAATTCTTGTTTTCAAGTGAGGCTGAAAAAAGATTTAGAAGCCGAAGAGTATTCGACAAGGATGAAGAATGCGGTCAAGATTCAATGCGCACAATTTCAGTTCCGCAGCTTCCGACACCTGACGCTTGTTTGCGTGCCCATTGTGGGCATCGCTGGAACTAACGGCGCTGCAGTCGTCCTTTTCTACACATTTCGCGCGTCGTATGCTACACCTCCGTAACGGCAGGCAGCGCCACACCCATAGCTGCACGGCACTACGGTACACACGATAAGGTTGAAAATAACATGATAATAAACGAGGAGCGCTTCTACTGTTACGTTTCGTGTGTTTCATGCAATCCAAGCACTTTAGTTTCTCACTATGTTTTTTTCGTCGGTTATAGCACTTTACGCCATTAGATGTAACGACAGCACTGTTTTAGTGTACAAACATCGAGCTGTGCACTGTCATGCCGTGTGCTGATGACAGGAACCCCAGGCGCTGCAAAGGAAGGAGATCGTCCAGTGCTCTTTGATTTCCTTGGCTGCAACTTCTGAGGAGTTCTGCCTCCAGTGCTTGGACCTTTCTCTTCCTTCTCCCTCGCGGAATTTGACCGTAGTATCTGCGCCCATTTATTAAGTGGCTGTCATCGTGAGGTCATGCGAAAAAGTTATTATCAGCGGCCTCTTTTCTATTGCTACTTGTGGAGCCGGACGCAAAGCAGGATGGCACGTGTAACACTCACTTGAAGTCACCAAGTGCACAGATTTCACCACAAGGAGGTTTTTCACAGTCACTACGAGCACCTTTCACGCAAAAGCCAGCCTGGAAATCTGATTAGCCTGTCGCAACTGCAACGAGCGAAGCTCCCGCGACAGCAGTCTGTTCACGTTGAAGATCCCCAGGTGGTCGACATTTTACGGAGCCGTCCACTACGGCACCTCTTTCTTCCTTTTCTTGTCCCTCCTTTATCCCTTCTCTCATGCCGCAGTTGGGGCGTCCACCGAAATGTGAGAGTTAATGCGCCATTTACTTTCCTCGAAAACCACTTTTGAATTTTTATTCCGATTACTAATCGAAACCTGCACACATTTCTTATTATGTAAATAGATTGTGTATATTACCTCTAACCATATATCCTCTCTTCCTGTCCCCCATCGCCACATTCATTTCATTTCTTATTCTGTCTGCTATCCTTTATTTCCGCTGCCCCAGCTCAGGTGCTTTAGTATCGATGGCAGATGCCGGGGCTAGCAAAAATCTTATCCTTCCATTTTATATATATTTTAATAAACCACAACCACCACTACTAAGTCCGAAGCCCTCTACTACGGCACTTTCCCTTCCTTTCTTCTTTCACTAACTCCATTACGATGGCATGGATCGGGTATCCACGGATTTATGTGAGACAGTTACTGCGTCATTTCCTTTCCTCAAAAATATAATTTTCAATTTTTATTCAGAAGCCCTCCACAAGGGCACCTCTTCTTTTCTTCTTTCACTCGCTCCTTTATCCCTTTTCTTAAAGCGCGATTCGGGTGTCCGGCGACATATGTGAGACAGTTACTGCGGCATTTCCTTTGCTCAAAGCCAATTTTTATTTTTTCCTTTTCAAATTTCAAATGCTTTTAAAATCTTATGTAGCTCATAGAAAATATGTTGTTTACTTTGAAATTGTGAAATCCCTTGAAGTAAATAAAACTTCACTCTCCCTCACGATCCGAAGCTGACGGTATTGTTAGATCTACGCCGCAAGTCAGATTAAGATACTACGGGCTCGGCCCTAAAATAGTTTGACTCATTAAGAAAGAGAGAGAAAAACTTTATTGGCGCCAAAAATTGGTCGATTCAACGGGACCCGGGTGTCTTCAAGTTGAAGTTCGGAGTCTTCCGGGGGTGGCTGACTCCTTAAGCGAGAGTCCACAAGGAGCATTAGATGGTGGGCCCAAGGGACACCAAGTGTTGCTGGCGGCCGGACTCATGTCGTAATGAGCAGCTCAGCAGTATGTGGTCGGTGCTGGGCGGGACCATGCAGGACGAACAGAGAGAGGTACGGGAAAGAGGTTAGAGGAATGGTTATGGATAATCAATTGAAGGTGCGGATAGAGGAGTGTGATACTGGTCACAGGGCACGGCACCAACCACCGAAGTTCGCAATTAGGCCTGCGAAATCTCTTCCCTCGTGTCGCCATTCAAGCACACACTGTTCGACACAACTTATAAGCGCCTCTGAGTACGAGGCAGCGCAGATCGCGCACGTTCCAGACTGGCTTGCCCCTGCCGGGGCCCTGCACAATAGCGACCATATCGAGCACGCAGTTGAAAACCCGCCGCTGTGGCTCAGTGGTTAGGTGCTCGGCTACTGATCCGGAGCACCTGGGGTTGAACCAGAGCGCGGCGGCCGCGTTTCGATGGAAGCGAAACGCCGGGGGCCGGTGTGCTGCGCGATGTGAGTGCACGTTAAAGATCCGCAGCTGGCCGAAATTATCATGGAGCCCTCCACTACGGCACCTCTTTCTTCCTTCTCCTAGTCTCTCCCTTATCCCTTCCTTTACGGCGTAGTTGAGGCGTCCATTGAGATAGGTGAGACAGGTAGTGCTCCATTTTCTTTCCTCAAGAAGTAATTTTCAATTTTTATTCTGAAGCCCTCTGCTACGGAGTTTTTGTCTTCCTTTCTTTTTAACTCCCTCTTTTATCCCTTCCCGTACGGCGCGGTTCGTGCGTCAACAGGGATATGTGAGACAGCTTGCTACTGCGCTGGTGGGCTAGCTCAGGTTAACACTGTTCGAAAGCGATAAGCTGCATCTCCCTGGCTCCGTTCGTGGTCGAGCGACTGGCGGTCTTTACGGCAGGCACCGCATCGAACCCACCTATCCTTACGCTGAACGCATCACAGTGCACCGGCGTTTTATGCAGGACCCATTTTGATGCACTGCGCATGCGATTCCCGCAGAGGCTCTCTCGCTCCGTAACTTCTACAAGTCAAAGACGTACTTCTACAAATCAAAGAAGCAGTTCTGAGTAACGTCCCTAGGGACGGAGAGAACGTAATAATGGCACTGGATATCAAAGGAGCTTTTGACAACGTAAGCCACGGAGCCATCCTGACAGGCCTTGACGACCTGAACTGCGGCAGGAGGGTCTTCGGTTACGTCAAAGCTTTCCTCTCAGAACAGTGACGATAGGGCTGGGAGAACTCCGTTCGGAGAAGTTCCACACCCCTAACAAGGGAACTCCCCAAGGCTTGGTCATCTCACCTACGCTTTTTAACGTTGCAATGATCAGCCTTGCATAACAACTTAAGGAAGTCAAAGGAATACACCATGCCATGTATGCCGACGACATCACCATCTGGACAAATACAGGCTCACTAAAAGAAAAGGAAGAAAGACTACAGGAGGCCGCGACCTGCGTAGAGAACTACGTAAAAGCGAGAGGGCTAGCATGCTCCACCGAAAAATTAGAACTGCTCAGAGTCTGAAGAGCGAAACAAAACCGCACAGTCCCGAACAGCGACGAGCTTAGGCTCAACATCTACCTGGAAGGAAAACCCATACCAGAGAAAACACTCATAATAATCTTGGGCAAGTGGATACAATCAAACCAACGGTGTACACATGCACTTGCTCTACTCAAAGCTTCCACACTACAAGTTGCCCGCATGATCACGCGCGTCTCCCAAAAACGCTCGGGCATGCGAGAAGAAGACATGCTGAAGCTGGTCAGGAGCTTGGTGATCAGCCGAGTCACCTACAGTCTTCCATACTACAACCCAATCAAAAGCGAAATCCAACAGATTGATGCGATTATACGCAAAGCATACAAACAGCACTCCATCTACCGCAACGCACATCCACAGAGAAGCTTTAACACTAGGACTTCATAACAACTTTGAAGACCTGAGAGAGGCACAACGCGTCGCCCAGTTGCAGAGACTACAGCAGACTTCGTCTGGCAGGGAGCTTCTGCAGAAGTTGGGATGCAACGAACGAATACAAGAAATCCAGCGAACCGCGACTATCCCGGACGGAATTAGGGGCACAATTAGAGTGACCCCATCCCCAAGAACATGGACCCCAACCTACACGAAGAACGTAGAAAGGCGAGAGCCGAGTACGCCCAAAAATCGCTAGCCCCCCAGGCAACAACGATGTATGTGGACGCAGCCACATGCTCCATAAGGACGGGACAAAACAACCCCAACGCGGTAGCGGCAGTGATAAACTCGGACATGCGGGAAATCATCAGCGCGTCGCTAAAGGGACTGCACGGTAGACGAGGGTGAAGAAGTGGCCGTCGCTCTAGCGGCAGCGGAGGGCTACCGGACTAAGCGATCCTTAACAATACTAACCGACTCTTAAACGGCGTGCCGAAAATTCATGTTAGGCAGAATAGGCCACAGAGCGCTCCGCATACTCCGCTCTGGGGACCGACCCAAACAAGGCAGAGAAGAAGAAGAACCAATAAAACATACCATAGTATGGACGCCCGGACACGCGGGAGTCGAAGGCAACCAAGCGGTCGACAGGGCAGCTCGAGGGTACACTTTTTACCGAGCTCTCCACACAAGCGACCTCGAGGAAGCCGAACCTATCCCTAGAGATTACTCGGCAATCTTAAACCACTACAAGGGCTGCAGGAAACGGTAACCCCCACCACAAAAATCTCTCTCCAGGGAAGACGCCGTCGCCTGGAGGCTGCTACAGACGGGCTCATACCCTAATCTAAATACACTCAACAAAATACAACCCACACAATACACAGACAAATGCCAATGGTGCCATGAAACACCCACGCCCTATCACATAACGTGGGCCTGCCAGAAAATAGAGGTGGCACCAAAAATACCAAACCCGAGTGCGGAGCAATGGAAAGGACTGCTCTCCAGCGACCGTCAGGACGTCCAACTTGGGCTGATCCGGCGAGCACAGCTGGCAGCGGCATCCAGCGGAGCCCTGGACTAGGGGCAGACGACCATTTCTAAGACGGACGACACATCTGACTCCGCCAAATTGCTCACCTACTCTCTAGAACTCAATAAACGTTTTCCTTCCTTCCTTCCCGCTCCGCTCGGTCAAGATGAGTGACGTCATGGAGGGAATAGGCAGCAAACCTAATGGTGGCTGCCGATATGCGGCACCGCGGCCGTCGACCACTGAGGACACCGCCGCACCCGACATGCCGCCGAAACACGGAATCAGCTGAAGAAGTTGCGATAGCGCTTGCTTGCGTTGAAACGGAAGCCTATTATATAATTAGCGACAGAAAAACGGCCATCTATTATTATGGAAAGGGTACGACCTCGTCGGAACCGGCAAGAATTCCGGCAAATAGACGGCTAAACACAAAACTAGCCTAATTTGAACTCCTGTGCACGCGTCCGTTCCTGGCAACGATGCGGTGCACGAGTTAGCCCGGGCTTTCTACTTCCGGGGAACTGTGGAGCCGCCCGACTGCCTGAACATTGACGAGCGTCTGCGAAATTATACGGATTTTTGTCGAAAATTATATGTTACAGCGAAGACTGGTGCCACCACCTGTATAAAAGTGTAAACAACAGGAAGGTAATTGCATGGCGGCGCCTCCAAGCTGAGAACTTCGTAAACGTGGTCTGGGCATATCATGTTCAGAAGATGTGTGACAAAACGATAAGTGCAAGTACTGTCGGGCGAGAGGGACCCTCGACCACATAATCTGGGATTGCGCTAGCTCCCCAGGGGCTAAAGCAAATATAAATTGTACAGAAACCTGGGAAGCCCTGCCGCGAAGCAAGGTTTCTGCTCCAGAGCAACAAGCCATCCGCCTGGCGGAAGAAGCCGCGAGAAGTTGAGAGTTCTTTGCCTGCTTCTAATCGCGGAGGTCCCGGCCCCCGTCACCCAGGCCTGCGTACCGGGAACGGGGAGTTGGGGGCCTCCTTATCTGGTGGCAAAATAAAGTTGCTATCATCATCATCAGGCAGCACACCTGCGCTGCATCCTTTCCTCCTCTCCGCAACGCGGTGATGGAGCGCACATATCTGCCGTTCTCCACGGCAGGCGTCGCACTGATCACACCTAAGCCCTCCACTACGGCACCTCTTACTTCTTTCACTCCCTTCTTTATCCCTATCCTTACGGCGGGCTTCGGGTGTGCACCGATCCTGCATATGTCCTATCATCTGCGTCGCAGTGACGAAGAGACACTTAATAGCATCATTAGAACAGCATACAAGGCGGCCTTTGGCCTGTCGGCATACACCAACCCAGATCGACTGCTGACGCTGGGAATTTTTAACACGCTCGCTGAGCTAATTGAAGCCCATAAGACGGCACAAGCGACTCGCTTGTCGCGCACCCTTGCGGGACGCGTTATTATCGACAAACTCCACATCCACCCCGCTGAGGAGGTATGTGCAACATCACATTTATAGGTCGAAATTACTAGTAGACTAGTTGCCAAACCATGCGGTAGCGAATAACATAAAGGATTCACTGTGTTTCTTCCCCTTCCCTTGTTCGGTTCGAGCGCCAAGGGATTGTGGTTAAGTAGGGTTTGCGGCTACCTTCATGATTACATTATGGAAACTTGTAGGTTACCTTGTTAACTGTACATAAAAATCGGTCGCATGTCTAAAAAGTCTGTTTTAATATATTCCTCATACTTTGTTTAACTTGGTTGAATTCTTCAACATATAAAATATTATTTTTTTCTTGTTTCAGTCATTCCACTATTTTACTTCGCCGCATCACGTCTTTTTTGACCCGCGCAAATACTTCCTTGGCATTCACCACCGTACCTTGGCCATACCCCCCGAGTGTGTATGTGCCATGTTTACAGAGGTGAAGGAGAAGAGGTGGCGGCAGGACAAGAAAACTTGTTTTTTGAACAACATTTGTTCAAAAATTCTTGCTAGGATCTCATCGACTGCGTTGCTAAATGTTAGAATACTTTCTTATCTACGAATTATTACATTTTTACAGGGCAATTTTTTTTAAATCTCTTTCTTCTTTTTTAATCAAAACAGCTACTTTTTTCTGTACATGCCCATCTTGAGGCAAAATCCACCGGCGTTGTTTTGCCGCGCGCTTTGTGTCTTAATTTACTGAGTGCAGATGAATAGCAACCTCTGCGTCCCGGTTCTTGGCCGATCCCCCAGTGTGGGTATGTGATGTCCTTGGAAAGACTAACAACAACAAGATCAGCAAAACAAGAAATAATTTATCGTTCCGTGTTCCCCGCATAGCGGGAACAATAGGGAGGCCGCCAAACCAGACCTATGTTGGTAGAAATTTAAATGAGGTCAGCGACAATTTATACGCGTGAAAGAAACCTCAAGCTTGCGCTATCGCCACACTTTATTGTGCCACGGGAAGATAATATGCTGCTAGTTCGGAGAGCAAGTAGCGCTGAGGCTGCTAATTCTTTCAATAGCAGATACCTGCAAAACCTGGCCGCTGTAATATATGCGCAGGGCGGAAGAAGGATCATGACTGGGCCTTGAAGAGATACCTTCGCCAGGGTATCTGCCACCTCATTTAAATGAATTGCAGTGAGCCCAGGCACCCAAACCAACCGTAATGGGCAGGCATGAGGTTGTACCGAAAATGCGGGGTAAGCGAAGTGCCTGTGACTCTGCATGTAGGGTTCGGCGCGCTGTCGCATCTTTTTCTACATGTGTTGCGAATATTCTGCGAGAGGGCAGTGACCTAGGTTGCGCGTCCGGTTTTGTTTTCTTTTGTTTTGCTTTGGTGCACGCCGTTAGAAGGGGACTCATGCCTTTTTGGTTAGTCTCCCCATTCGTCCTTGCGGTTTCCTTCGCCGCTCCGGACGGCGGGGCTATCTGCCGGGCTCGACCTTGGACCCCTGTCCCCTTTGCGAAGGATTGCGAGACCACCTAGGGAGGAACTCGGGGTTACGGGAAAACGCTGACATCAGTTCTGAGCTTTCCTATTCGTCAAAACTGATGAGCCACAGTTAGCAGTTTATTTTTACGTGTGGAAAGGGGCGTGGGCGTCTTCGCGGTGTACCCGCGAAGGGAGCCGCGCCCGTGTGCTTTTGTCGCTAGCTACTCCTAGCTGGCAGGCGCTCGGTCTGGCCGAGTGCGGAAGGAGTGACCGTTGAGAGCTGGTGCAAGGCGCGCCAGTTTGACTGTTGGGACGCGGTGTCCCTCGCCTCTGTGCAGGCGGTCGGCTAGGCCGGCCGCGGATAGTTGTGGCCGTATACTGACTTTTGTGTGTACACATCTGTAAATAGCCTGTATAAAAGTTCGTTTCTCACTAAATCCCTTCGCCTGCAAGTCCTATCATCGAGAAGCCTTCAAGCGGTGCATCCAGTTTCTGGAAATCACCGTACCAACACCACCAGCAAGCCTTTTACTCTGTACACGCTTTTAGAAACAGAGGGATAATGAATCCGTCATAATTGTGGCAGAAGAAAAAGAGCTTTTTAACCTGCGAAAATTTAAGCCAGGGCAGCTGAAGAAAATTCTAACAAATGAATGGGTGTGAAGTCGGCAAGACGGATTGAGAACACCCGTTACGTCAGCTAGTGTAAGTTTGTCTTCTACGGTTGTTCTGTCTCTTGGTACTTCTACCCTAGGACATAGTAACAGGAATGTGCTCTTCGCCGTTCAAAGTTTCCTTTAAGGCACGAAACGGCTGCTATCCAGAAATCTTCCTAAATTCCACCTTCTTGCTATTGATGTTCAAAATCCACCTGTAATTAAAACATCTCAAACAGTGCCCGTATAACCTAGTTCCTATCTTTAGTCTCCACTCTGCCAGTTTCCTATTTTTTGTTAATTTAAACACTGAATCTGCAGTTTTAAACCTTAAAACGTTTTTGAGCATCTTTCAGTAGCTGCCTGTGTCTTGGTCAATCTCCCGCAGTGAGCACGCGCCGTTAACTTGTTGAGGGAAGCAACAACAAACAATAAAATAGGTAGAAAAAGAGTCTCATTTACGGGGCCCCCTAACAGCAAGGCGCTTACAAAAATCAGCATTGCCATTCCGTTGGCCAACTGTTAACATCTAATGGAATCAACAACTAGTCAACAAAAACGGAATGCTTGTTGACTACAGTAAACAGCAGGCAATGAAATTTATATTAAACTTAGCCAACACTGTCAGTGCCATTGACTGCAATCAACGGTTGTCAATAAATTTTATACATACCTTGTCAACAAAGTTGATGCAGTTGACTGCATTCAACGGGCCTCAACAAAATTTATGCTTAACCTTGTCAACACTATCGATGCTGTTGACTGCATTCGGCAGCTGTCAACAAAGTTTGTACTCAGCTTTATCAACACTGTCAATTCTGCTAACAAAAATTGGTGAGTGTCCAGATGATTTATATTCACCTAGTCAAAAGCTGTGTTTTTAAACACGCGTTGAATTACATAAGCATACTATGGGCAAACTAAGCCGAATATATATTTAAATTAGGTATTCAAGGACCAATGCCTTAATATATAAAAACCTTTTATTAGCACTCAAGTAGGCTGAAACAGGCCTGTTCTTTTCTCTTGGGAAAGACTATCAGTATTTTGCTGATTCTTGAAAAGGATGAGGTGTGATCATGCGTCATGTATAAAAGAGCCCCATGGAAGTGTTACATTTATTTAGGCGATTTCTAAAAATCTGTCCTTGATCATGCAATTCTGTTAGCTTTAAAGCATAATTCAATGTTCTTTTGTTCATAGGTGCAAAGTAAGACACTCAGTCATATCACAAAAACCAAAAGAAGATCCTTGCACATTTAAAAATGCCAGACGTAAATTACAGGCGATATCTTTAAAAGCTATATATCTTTTGTGCCCGCAGCTTTGTCTTAGTCGCTGCATTATGCAGAACTGTCTTCTAGCCAAGTAAGACATAATGACAGATTGAAATTCTGGGGAAGTCCACCAACAATCTTTATTTGAAATATTGGAAATATAAGAATTGGAAGAAGATTCTGTGGCAGAAGATGACGATATGAGTCACTTCTAGCCTCTGGTCAGTGCTGTTCAAATACAAAGATCTATGCATCACATGGAAGCAAGTAAGTGTTGCTGCCACATGATCAAAATGGCGCAGAAAGATTTAAAAATTAACAGATAATTGTTCACTGCTAGAGGTGAATATAGATAGCAAAGGTAACAGGGACAGCCATACTATAGCACAAATAGACAGAAAAAAATAAGTGCCCAATTCATGAAAATTTGCTTGCCCAACTAATTACACATGCCTATATTGCGAAACAAATAGACGTATAATAAAGAAATTAAATACCACACTGGTTTGGTGTGTGCTGGTGTACACGTCTTAGTATGTTAGTGTGCTGTGATGTGCACGCCAGGGTGGGTTGGTGTGTTCTAGTGTGCACACCAGACTAAAGTGCACATCAGAGCGCTGGTGTGTGGTAATGTGTACATCAGAGAGATGGTTGTTCTTGAGCATGTAACACTGGCCACAGAAGCAAATTTATTCGCTCTGTTTGGATCATGAGCAGCTCAGCATAATTATAAAATAGATATGTAAACAATTACTTCACACCACAAAATAATAATTGCATTATATCAAAATAATTATGTCTAATACAACGGCGGTTTACACAGTCTCTGTAGGAAATCTTACGATTGAAAACGCCACGTTAATGCTACCTCGAGTGCCTTTGAGGGTCTGATTATGGTCACTAGACGACACTGTGGCGCGAAGCGCCTTAGTCTAACTGCAATTTTGAAACAGTTCGCAGTAATTATTTGTCGTGAGACGCGCGACGCTAATAGCCACGCGCCAAAGCCTAGCGTGCTTCATAACGCCGTACAAATCCAGCGCGCTGTCTGCCAGGTCACGTGGCAGGATGCAGAAACTCCCTCCGTGACATCCGGCCATCCCGGCGTGATATCGGGCTAGGTATTACGCCGCGCCTTGCCGTGGTCCGTGCTGCTGTTGTGCGGACGTTGTTTGTGCTTTTGATTTCAAACTTGTTGCTTCAAACTTGCGTTTGGACTTCCTGCTTATCGTAGCTTGCGCCGCGTGTCAGCAATGCACGCTGCCGTTCGCGTTCTTTGTCAAAAAGTGACCACGCCGAAAAGCATGGAGCTGTTTCATTTTGACAATACGTTCGACTTGAACCGTGGAAGCCGCTGCAGCTTTTTTCTTGCCGCGAAGCAAGAGAAGAAAGCGGTTACTGCAAGCCGTCTAGTCTTCGTTTCCAGATGAGACCCATAGTGTAGCGCAGGAATACGCGCAATTTGCGACCGCAAAAATAAACCAGCGAGCACAAAGGCGAGTCCGGTAGGGTTTTGTGAGATGGGTACTCTACCGCTCTGTCCTGTTCGTTTCCCTTCGGCATTGCGCGTCGTTCCCTGGTTGTTTCCGCGACAGCAAAGCGCCTTCCACATCGAATCATCAACATGCTGATCTGTCAGTGTTGGCAGTGTATGCTTTGTGAAGCGAACGCCGTGATGTGTGCATAGATGCGCTTGCTAAATGCCAGGTGCACGCGTATAAGTCCGTAATTAATCTAAATGTGGCAACTGGATATCGCCCCCTGCAAGGTGCTGGCCCAGCAAACCGTGTGACTATGTTTTGGCTTTCATTAAGGTGGTTGCCCGACTTGCTGTTCATTATTCGACGAAATTGTGCGCTGCTTGCACGCGTGTTTTTTGACGCCACTATCGGCCCGTTGCGGACTTCCGCTCGGTCTGTTTATCGTTGTGTTATTCGCTACGCGTATGTGCGTCTTTATTGTGATTTGATGTGGCGTCTTAAGGTTATAACAAACCTCTAAGAGCCGATTACACCAGATGTCAAGCTCAGTGTGCAAGGTTGGTGACGCGTCAAGGCATGCAAGCGAGTGAATTCAGCGATGCGTCGTAGCGGTACCCCAACAAGGAAGCTGGCTGCTCGATTACCAGTCTAATATTGGTAACGGTGTCTGCACCTGTAAAGTTCTTTTAGTTGCAGGCGGCCGTGAATAAAAATCACTGCTAAATGTTGACGAAGAAGCAGCCCTAGAAAAGCAGTTCTTTAAAGCACTTTCATATTAAGTGGTTATGAATAACCTAAAGAGTGCAGAGCTGATCATAGTAACTAGTATGAGCAAGTGCCGTTATGTATTTAAAGTTTGGCTCTTTAAACATTTTCTTGTGGTTGTGTGAAATGCAAGCAATACAAATTATTACCAAGAAGTGCCAGGCGTTGCAGATGAAAGAATACACAGCTGGAAATTACGATGGTATGCAAGTGAAGTGCCTGCTATTCAGTATGAAGAGGTCCTAAAAGAGCTTCGTCGAAAAGGATGTCTCACTGTCAAGATTTGGGGCTGTTCCTGGCTGTGCCCAATCAGCGTACATTGCAGAGCACAAGTATGTACTGAGTTTTCTAAAATCTGTCTTTTCACCTCTGTGTTGAGATCAGTGTGTTGCAATGTATCCTTCGAACCAGAATGCTGACGGCATGTATGGGCATTCCCGTATTCAAAATAACATGCGCATCTCTTCTCAATAGGTCATTATCAGATAGTGGCACTTTCATGTTCATTATGAAGCAGTGCTTAATTCAAAGAGGTCTCGGCTGGCCTCGGAGCCCCTACTAATACTAACGAGGAATTTGAGCCCCTCGTACTCGTAGAATGATTTGGTTTATTAGGTTTTAACGCCCCAAAGCGACTCAGGCTATGAGAGACACCGTAGTGAAGGGCTACGGAAATTTCGACAGCCTGGGGTTCTTTAATATGCACTGAAATGGCACAGCACACGGGCCTTTAGAATTTCGTCTTCATCGAAATTCCGCCGCCACGGACAGGATCGAACCAGCGCCTTTAGGGTTAGCAGCCGAGCGCCGTAACTACTGAGCCACCGCGGCGGGTTCTCATACTAGAGTTTAGAGAGTGTATGAAACCGAGAAAAACAGCCATTTTTTTTGTTAGCGGTGGTCAGAACATTTCTACAGTCATTTCTAAAATTTCGCGATGATTTTCAGCAAGAACCATTAACACGTTTTCTTAATTTCAAGATGCAGTAAAAATGCAAAGTTGACAACACAACTCAAAGGTAGGAAGGAAAAGGAAAACCCGCGCCCTCACACCCCAAGTGAATCCAGAGCTGGTCGCTCAGTTCCAAGGCTACACAGCAGCAACGAGCACACCGGCATATCCTCAGCACAGCCACTTTCTCTCTTCCTTTCTATTTCTCTCGCCAGCTGTTCTTGAGTGCCTAGAGACCCCCTTCAATGCAGCCAGGCTTTAAAAAATAGCAGTATGAAGAAATGGGCTACAGGGCAGCATTTAAAGGTAATATTACAGCATGAGGAGAATGCTTTTATCCTTTTTTCTTTAATACCCATCTCACATGGCGCTCCTCAGACAACTATAGCCGAAGGATATCCATGTCATCCTTCTGCTGCAATGCCGGTTTCACACGTCAGTCCTCAGAGACTGCTCCAGCAAAGGTGGCTTATTTCACTTGGTCAAAAAATATGAACGGTGTTATATAGTGCAGCAATGAACTCGCCTTAAAAATGAAACATTAATTGAACTTTTATTCTTCCTCGTACTCCCTCCTCTCTTCTGCAGCCTCTCACTGTAGTTGCAATATTTTTACTGCCTCAAAATCTCAGTGCAAAATAAGCACCGTCTACGGCAAAGTACTTCAGAATCAGTGCAATTATAGCCTGTGCACATAAAAGCAAAAAGTGCTAAATGAAAAAATGTGAATGTTCACCACAAAACGTTCTTGGTGAGTTTTGGTGTTTGTTTAGCCATTTCACTTGCTTCGTGATGACACTGTGGAAGTTCAGTGAATATACTTGCTAAGATACATTTATGGTTAATTAGGAGCTTGTAGTGATTTGTTTGACTCAGCCTTTCGGCATCCTGATATCATAGTTAAATAAAGCTTGAAAGAAACATATAAGATATTGGCGCATGCTGCACTCTCAGCTGTTTACATTATCAGTTCGCCAAAATATATGGCTTTTATTCCACATACTTAGAAATAGAAAAGACCAAAACAAGGAAAGCAAACCGGAAAAAGACACACCTAACATTACCCCTTTTTTCATGCTCCTAGCAGCAGTGGGCGTAAGGAAAAACGGCGTAGCAGTAAAAAGCATTCAACTTGGCTTACAAAATGCATATCATTTTTGAAACATCAGGTCGCAGGGGTACTTGCGCCACGCATTACTGCCTAGTCTTCCTTGGCAGTATTATGTTTTGTTCTCAAGGCCACTGCATTCATTTACTTCCCCCGTGTATTGAACTGCGCCGTAAGGGAAGGGATAAACGAGGGACTGAAAGAAGAAAGGCAGAAAGAGGTGCCGTAGTGGAGGGCTCGGAAATAATTTCCACCACATAGGGATCTTTAATATGCACTGACATCGCACAGCACACAGCACATCGCACAGCCTTTGCATCTCGCCTCCATCGAAACGCAGCCGCCAAGGTCGGGTTCGAACCTGGGTACTGCGGGTCAGTAGACGAGCATCTTAACCATTGAGTCACCGCGGCGAGTTTTTTTGTTGGTAAATTGGTTTTGAGGTCACGTCATGTCTCGCTTTGAGTGCTCATTTTTTTCTCGCCATACGCCTTTAAGTGGGAGCTCAGTGCTACTACTGTCTCATTTCATTTGTACGTTGTTGTTCTTGGGCTACTTTTACCTCGAAAGGTGCTCCTAAATTCGTTTTTCTATCTTGTTGCATAATCGCTGGATGCAAGTTAGGCTTTCGTGATGAGCAGTTTATCACGTTTGGCTATTTTTGTGTTATTGATATTTGGATTATTTATATTTTGGGTCATGTTTATATTCCGCCGCCTTGCGAAAGCTGTCCTTGCTTAGAAGATGCTTACGTTTAGCCCCTCAAAATACCAAGCTGTTTTGCTTACACTACCCTTGTAAGACTGATTTTACAATATGGAAGCACTCTTTGGTTCCCGAAATCAATCACTGACGTCACTCGGCCTAAGAGAGCGCAACGAAATTTGTAAGGCTCATTCATAACAAATACAACCCCTCTGACTCCCCTACTTATATACCGCTTCGTTTGGCCTTCCATCACTATCACCTAAGGCAAAACAATCTCGCCTGAAGTTTTTAAACCAAATTATTACACAACAGCTATAGTGTAAATGTGTCTAAATATGCACCCTTGTGATAATTACTGCAATCCCGGCACAAGCATGAGCACGCATTCGCTGACTGAATAATCTTGTCAAACCAACAATCTCAAGCATTCCTTCTTTCCTTTACCCATAAGCGAAAGGAATTAGCTCAATTCATGGATTACTAGTGTGCTCACTATCACTATCTCCCTTCACCTCAAAATTAGAATCCATCAAAAATGAGTGAAGTGGACATGTCCTACATTCTACCAGATGACTGCGCCGCCAATACTTGTTGCCATTCCTTGATATGTTAATTTTACAGATGGTTGTGTTGACCATTGTGACCTGTTACCTTCTTTTTGTAACATGCTTACTAGCAAGGATGACCACTGCTCTACTTGTTTTTTTTTCTGCTGTTATGAATTGTTAAGGTATTCTTTGATAACCTGCCTACTGGTAGTTATAATCAAGGGTTCGACAGAATCCTGTCTGGCCAGGAGGAAGCATATTGGAAGCACAAGAAACATACACTCGCCAAAGAAAAAATATTTAACACATGATGTTTCGAGACCCGTACGGCTCCCTTGTTCACAATTAGGATTGGCGGAATGGGCCGCTACTTATAAGCGGACTTGACTGCACAGTGAGTGGGCGTAGATAACTGGGATATTCCCTCTCGTCCTTTTGATAGCATTCTAAGTCGTCTGTATGTAAAATGATTCGAGAAGTAATCGTGAAGATAAAGGTTTCTTCGTGTCAAAGATTGTGACGTTCTCCCAGTCAATAGAGTGCTGCATCATTTGGGCATGCTCTGCAAGTGCGTTGGAGGAAGTGTGACCTTTCTTGCTGTCATTCTTGTGTTCCCTTATTCTTCTTTTAAAATCGCCTGACTCGCCAATGTATGATGCCTCGCAATCCTTGCAGGGGATCTTGTATACAACGCCGGGGTAACATGTGCGCTCTAGGCGGTCCTTCACGTGACACAGCTGCTGTTTCAGCTTGCTGGACAGTACGTGCGCAATTCGAACGCCGTATTTGGCAAATATTCGCGCCAGAGCCTCACTTGTACCCCGGGAATATGGGACAGTCGCGCATTTCTGTTGCCCAGCAAACTGGGGCTGAGCAGGTTCCTTACAGCGGCGTTCTTGATTGTTTAGCATCTGACGGGGGTAGCCATCTGCTTGGAAAATTAAGGTGTAGTCGGGAAGCCACACAGAAAAAGAGCAATCAAGAAGCGGGCAATATATTCCCGCCCCTGCCTTTTCATCACATTGGGAGGCGTCAGTAGCTATCGTTAAGCTAACAGGTAGGCTTTGTAAATGGTCTTCTAATAATCCATTTAAAATGCGAGGTGGTAAATGTTAAGCGTTTTTCGGGAAAATGTCATCACAGACAATTTCTACACAGTATCCACTGTTTTTTATCGGAAAGATGTTAGACAAAAGAAGATTTAAAGGTTCAAGCAAATTTTGTATCATAACTACCTGCGGAGTATGAAATCTAGGCCAGGTGACTCCATAAAAGGAAGTCGGCTGGCAACAAAAAACAGACACGGAGCGTTGTAAATCTCATTCATATATCCTTAAGTAGGTCTGAACAGTTAGGAATTGAAATCTAGATGATAAAGCAGGAATACGGGCTTCAAGTTAAAGCACGTTATTGGCCACACAGTTGGGGAAGCCAAGGCACAACCGAAGCGCTTCCCGCTCCAAAAGAACGAGCGGGCGAATTTTGTAAGCAGCCGTACCAGACAACAGCACAGATCCAAATTCTAAAATTGGTCGAACATACAAAACATATACCAGCAAAAGTGCATCTCTCCACATTCCAGACCGGGGATTACTTAATCGACGCAACATGCCCAGAGCACGAGCCCCTTTCCCTGCGGCGTGGTCAATGTGGGCGCGCCATGTGAGGCTGTCGTCATAAATGACGCCAAGATATTTTAATGACTTAATTTGAGTAATGTTTTGTCGCTGGTAACTGAGAGCCAGATGAACATGATCTTTCATTTGAAAAACAAGTACAGCGCACTTGCTTACATTTAAGGTGAGACTTAAGTCACCCATCCAACTTTCAAGCAAATTCAGGTACGATTGTAGGTGCACATAGAGAGATTGTCAGCTGCAGCAGCGAAAAATGCAATGTCGTCCGCATAGACGAACGTGCAAATGTTTTGGTGGCTGGGAATGGAACTCATTAGAATATTAAAGAACACAGGCGACAAGACTGCCCCTTGTGGAACACCTCTGGATTGTTTAAAACTCTGAGAATTCACACCATTTAGTATACAAAAAAAAACTCTGTTTTCAAGGAACGCAGATATCCACGCAAGTAAGTAATTCGGAAACTGCAGAGTATATAATCTTTGCAATAATATGTAGTGTTCTACGCTGTCATAAGCTTTGGACTAATGTCACCAACGCAGCGTGCATTTTTGGGGCCGCTCAAGACGAATGCGACTCTCAAGATCGGTGTGAGCATTCCATATGGAACATTTTTGACGGAAACCAATTTGACAGGGACTAAGGATATTATTATGGTTCACAAACTCCGGAACACGTAGGAGTATGACCCTTTCAATTAACTTAACCACGTTTGATGTCAATGAAATGGGTCTAATATTATTCAGAGAATAGTCACCACCATTGTTTTTAGGTAAAGGGATCACTTTTGCGATTTTCCACTCAGGAGGAATCCATGCATGTTTAATTGAAAGATTAACCAGCTGCAGTAAGGATGCAGGGGACTCTTCAAAGAGGATCCTTAACACTTTTGATGTTACCCTATCAGGGCCAGGAGCAGCAGTTGATAACCTCAACAATACCGGGGAAAGCTCGGGAAGGGCAATAGGGGGAAATGCTGAAACTGGTCCACTGACGCCACAAACGCGGAGCGCAAAGGAAGTACAGAGGCGAAACGCTGCTCTAATCCTTTGGCAATTGTCTCAATTGTTTCTATTGCTTCTTGCGGGGTCAAAACACATGAGGGTGAATTTTCTGAAACCGGAATCTTTTTTCGTGATCTTAAGGAACCGAAAAGTGCGCAACGATTTCCTGACTTTGATAGGAAATCAAAATGCTCAGATTCATAATTTTCTTTCCCTTGTGAGACTGTGCGTTTAAAACTAGCCGCAATGAACTTATAATCAAGAAAATTTTTTGGGCACTGATTGTCGAGGAGCTTCTTCTATGCAGCTTTTCTGCATCTGAAATCCCGCGAGCAATCTGCATTCCACCATCTAGCTGAAGTGTTTCCTCTTGATGTACATACCAAAAATACGGACTTCGCTCGGCATTCCTCAATGGCCAAGCATATGCCTTTTGCTGTATGTTCTTCAGCAGAATTAACCGCTGAAGCAAGAGTGGAGCGCAAAAGGGACTGAAATTGGTCATGGTTTATATGTGAGCTGAGCTGAGAGCACGCCGGAGTTGACGCGGCAATTAACATAATAAACGATAGGTATGTGATCGCTAGATGTTCCACAATTTACAGTCGACCAATTGAGTACAGGAACGCTAGGGCTGGTGAAAGTGAAATCTCAGCACAGATCGAATTTTTGCGCGGAGAAATGTGGCCGAACCTGAATTCATACAGGAACGGTTGTTATCAGTAACCCAATCCCAAAGGCGCTTACCGCAGAAATCTGACCTAAAGCCCCACGGCACATGATGAGATTTAAAGTCACCGGCCAAGAGAATTGACTTCTGACAATTAAGGAGCAGGAGATCTAGCAGCCTGGTATCCTGCACACCGCAAGAAAAGAAGCATTTACTAATGAAAACGAATAACACCCTGGAATTTCAGAGTCTAACGCCAATAACTCACAGTCTATAGTAGAGGAATGAAAAGTAACCTTAGCCCTGTGACAAAATTTAGAATAAACTAGTATGAGTAAGCCTCCTCCTCTTGACTGACGATCTTGTCGAAATGAAGAATAATTTCGCAAATGGAAATGTTTTTCATATGTTAGCCAAGTTTCTTGTAAAATAATTATGTCTGGATTATGTTGAGATATAAGGTACTGCTAATCTGTTGAAGCTGAAAGAAGTGACCGACAATTCCACTGGAGAACACTTAACACCCCTACGGTTGAGAAATCCGGGTAGCAGCAACTGCCTGCCCTAAAATAGTTTCTTTTGGCTTAGAGCCAATCTGTAGCTTCTTTGATTTCGGCTGAGGGTGTGAAGAAGAAGAGCTAGACATGGCGAATCCGCTGCGTTGGAGGATTCGCGTATCTGAATCCACCATCTCTTCATCATGAATAATTTGAGCATTAACTGAATAAATGGACAGATGAAGTGGAAAAACAGCAGTTACTTGTTCTTGGGGCTGAGACTGCTCAGGCAAGGAGTTTTGGGTCATTAACGAAGGCATGGCTGACATGGCAGAAGTCATTCCAATTTGCATGGCCTGGGTAATCTGTGTTTCCAGAGCATTAGATATGCACACTGTGACAGTGCACACTATCCTGTCAACCATCTTAGCCATAGAGGCTTCCACAGCAGTCGCTATTGCCTGAGAGATAGACGAATCTAGTGTCTCTCCTGAACGGGCTGACACACCTGCATAGCCTTGAGCTCTCTCTTTAATTTCTGATATTGCCTCGCGCCGCTAACAGGGTTTGCGGTCCGTGATGTCTAGAATTTCCTATTCATGATCCCGAGAAGGACAATCCATAGAATTTGCAGCGTGAGATCCACCACAAAAACAACACTTCTCGTTTTGATCAGAGCATAAATTTGCTGGATGGTCATTGCCGCATTTGCAACAGCGCAAGGTGAACTTGCAGCCACGAGCACTATGGCCATATCGCCAGCAAAAGCTGCAGTGCAGTGGCTTAGACGGAAGGGGATCTACACGGAAGATTAGAGGCCATGCTTTTATTTCTGAGGGGCAGGCAGTACCCGCAAATGTGGCGATAACCGTTTCCGTTGGCACCCGCTTATTGTTCCCCTCCCGGCTACAGCGATACACAGCAACAACACCCGCTGCAGAGAGAAGGTCGAGGGTCTCAACTGGAGGCAAGCAAGAGTCCACACCGCGAACAAAACCTTTTGTACAGGCCAGATGAGACGGAATGAAACTTTACCGAAAGATACCCAAAATGTGAGCAGTTTAGAAGATCCTTTACGCACTAAAGTCTGGTGAACGGCACAGAATCCCGCCACGTCCAAAGTGCCTTACCTCAGAGATTGTCTCATAAAGGGAAGTGGCCGCCTGGAGAGCAGCTCGAACAGGCCCTGGATTGTTAAGTTTGATAGAACCACCATCCTTTTGCACCAGCGCCACAGGAATGCTGCGCACGCCGGAGCGTTGAAAAGCTTCCAGAGGCATCTCTTGAGGTGGTAGGGAAGCCGACCAAGGGGACCTCCCCTGGCCGGGAGACTGCGTAGACATTACCTGTGATTTAGAAACTCACCGCGTGCGTTATCCACACAAGAAAAAAGGTGCAAATGCACACGGGGAAAAGGAAAACAGGACCAGCCACCCAATACTTAGCCAATCCCTCGTCTTCCTCCTCTGGATTGTTCTAGTTTATCTAGAATTCTAAATCATTGATGCTTCGTCAAGTTGTAACTGTAGCCGCGCTGCCACTATTCCGCTATATTGTTTGGCAGGGCACTGGAACGAACAAATAGGAAATAACAGAGGTATCAATTCCTAACTTTCACCCCAAACCTTCCAACTGAACCGCATGAATACCTTCCGTAATTATGCGACGACTAATAATCAAGAGCCTGTGCCACCGTGCGTGACACCCCTCCTGATTATAATTTTATAACGTTTCCTTTTCAGGGCTATGATCACTCTGTGGGGTCTCCGCCGACATTTTCTAGCTCCTTTAAAAAGGCCTCTTTCTCGTCCTGATTACGCAATGCATGCCTGACCGATGACGACGCCGCTGTATAAATACACTAAAAAATTTCGTGGCGCTGCCGAATCGTAGCGTTGATTTCATGAAAACCGGGCTTTGTAATCACAATTTCACAAAGTGATGGGGCGCCAATCTCCAGGGGATCAAGAGGAAGCACTGATTTTAGGTATTAGAAGAATGAGACCAGTTCTGACAACGCCTGATTAGATTAGAAAAAAAGTTATTAACAATACGGCTCCGGAAGACATCGTTAAGAAAACCTGCTTTTCACGCTAGCGAGAGACGGCGTCATTCCGCCGAAACTCTGATTGGATCAAGATGTTTCATCGCTGCAATTCAATTCTACGCCGGTGTCCTTTTTGGAAGCGCTTTTTCTACTCGTGATCGTGTTCAGCATTCTTCGGAAATTACTTATTAAGCTAGAAACAATGTCTGGTCTGGGGACTAGGACAGAAAAGACAAGTGAAAGTGCCCAAAGCAGCACGGGGCCAGTTCAGTTCACGAGAATGAGGTTAGGAGGAGAGGAAAGGCGTATTAGAGAAGAGAAAGAAGTGCGGGCGCTTAATGTGTGTATTTGTATCAACAATGTACCCTGGCCAATCTTCCACCATGGTTACGTGCCATTCAACCAGAGGCCATAATCATCATCATCAACACGCATAAGAGAGAGAGAGGTGGGGGTTATTGACGGGAAAGGCAGAGAGGGTGGACTGAAAAATAAATATCTGGTCTTCTACACTGCCCTGGGGAATGCGAAGAGGAGAAAAAAACAGGGTTACGATGGGGGATGATGATGATGGGAGGTGACAGATGAAAAAATACATAAAAAACAAGGCACACTTTCTTACATCGCGAACGCGAGGCAAGGTCCGCGTCGCTTAAAAAGCGTGAGAGCGCTCGCGTTACCTGTACAGTTTCCAAACTCTCTGGCCAAGCGCCGATGATAAGCAGGATAGGATAACTTTAGCCAGCTCTAGCACAAGTGCTTTTATGCGGTTCAGATGAGGGGCCTTGTTTCCATAGACTTCAAAGCAGATGCGAGCATAAGTCTTTCACGTGCATATGCTGGACACTCCTCTAAAACATATTCTATATTCCCTAGCACGCCGCATAATTTGCAGTCCGGGGAGTTCGCTTGCCCTATCAAGTGCAAATATTTGAGCATGAAGGCGACGTTTACACGTGTTTTATGGATTGTGCATGCAATAGGGCGTGATATTCAGCGAGGAACAGAAAAGGTCATCGCCTGATTTGGCGTTTAAGAAGGATGTGTCGAGTGTCTGGCAGGGCCCAGTATTTGGCCGTCGCACTCCTCATTGATGCCGAAAGGAGGCAAGTGGTGTCCGCTCGAGAGAACTGCACAGCTTTACGCTGGCCCCTGCTGAAGGGGCTCCTTGCTTCAGCGTCGGCGTTCTCATTTCCATCCTGTGCGCAGTGTCTAGCCATCCACTAGAACACTATACGGTGGCCTTTTTCCTGAGCAATTGACACGAGACTAATGATATCAAGAGCATGAGATTGCTGGCGGTGTGGCGCAGGAAGCATCCCAAAATTTGTAGCGCAGGTTTACAGTCAGTGAAAATGCACCACTCCTGAGGAGGTTCTCCGCAGATGTGGCGAACTGCTTCCCGAAGGCCCGTAAGCTCTGCAGCGGTTGAAGTAGACTTGTGTCCTAAAATGAATCTGCGTAACTTGTCGAAGCTTACTATATGAGGCTTATAGCGAGCGTTAGGCAACGATTTACAGGCGCGTGCGGTTGGATCGTGAGCGCGCCTACACTCGTGGAGGCCGGTGGTGGTGAAAAACATTTTATTATTATTTTGCAAGAGAGAGTGAGAACTGGCCTTAAGGGCCAGCCACTTACTAATAATAGGAGGGGTCCCTAGTCCGGGACCCTTGTGGCTTCCGCGGCATCTCGGGCCATAGCGACGAGGGCTATTTCGCTCTATAACGTACAGCAGCCGAACAGGACAGCCTGCCAGCTCTCTCCGGTAGGTAAGAAGAAAGGGGGGTAAGCAGGGTTAGAGGGCATGCCCACTCCGTGCGGTACACGTCCGAGAAGGCGCACCCACAATGAGGGCACTCCACGTCAAAAGCCGGATTAAAATATATACAACGCTGCCGGACACAGTACCGTGTTGGTATAAAAGCAAAGGACCCAAAGCTGCTCGCTTTCGGTTAGCCTTTTCTCAGGGGGATGAAAGCGGCTATGCTGTATTTGATATATTTGAATAATTTCTCTGTAATTGATAGCCGGATTAGGTTCCGTACACACCTCACTCGTGGGCTTCCGCAGCACGACAAAAAGTTAAGCGCCGGTGGTACGCTCCCGTTGTTCCCAGGGCCTAGGCGCCGCATCTACAGCCTCCACAGCGCAGATGGTCCTGTCGGTTAGGGACCTTTTTCAGCGATATTACGACACAATTTGTTTAACAATAAGGTGAAGGAGGCCTAATGCGCAGTTGCCAACTGCATGAAACAAATTTGAGCGTCAAGTCCGTTCCGGCTTCGCACCCCAAATGAACACTGGTGCGCATGTTAGTGGGCTCTTTAAAAGAGCATTGCAAATTATACTACGCTTTAGCCACTATAAACGCAATAAATACCGTTTCCCGGGCAAACATGGAGAGATTGGGACTGTACCAACCTTGTGTTTTCTCTATGACAGTGCCTTTTTGCGCGCTCCACTACTCTTCGCTAGTTTTGTAGAGATCGGGGTGTCCAGCAAAGTATGTCAAGGGCACGGCTGTTCATCGCATGTTCGCAAAAATTTGACGTGTTTTATTCTAGTTGCCATGACAAATTCTAACCGCCTTATCCCTGTACATTTGACAACGTTTTTGGCAACAAAGCTTTCCCACAAGTCGAACCAATTCTGTGTTGGCTGGGTTAAAAAAAATCTGCAGCATTTTTAGTTTCACTTCGAATACTCAAGCGTCAAGCCCCGGATTCTTTCGTTATCAATCGGTTTGAGTTCACAACGCGCTTACAGATTTTTAGGAATAATTAAAACGAAAAAAAAACATGTCCTAGACACAAGCAGTTCTTTTCCTTGTAAATTTCGACTTCTCTCAGCCTGAGGGCACTCAGCTATTGAGCCGGATTATTCGAATTCGTACCCGGTCGCAGTGGCCGTCTTTCGATCGAGGCAAAACACAAAAGGCGCCCGAGTGCTGTCGGATGTCTGTGGACGTTAATGATGCCTAAGTGGTCGCAATTCTTCCGCAGCATTACATTTTTCCAGCTCTTTCTCCCATTGTTCGCACTCTCCTTTATCCCTTCCCTTACGCCGCGGTTATGGTGTCTATTGCCATGCGATAGTGTTACTGCGCCACCTCCTTATCTCAAAAACTGCTGAATTTTTCTCAGCGTTTTTTTTTTACCCGCCGCGGTGGCTCAGTGGTTATAGGGCGCTCGGCTACTGATCCGGAGTTCCTGGGTTCGAACCCGACCGCGGCGGCTGCGTTTTTTTTTATGGAGGCAAAACGCTAAGGTGCGCGTGTGCTGTGCGCCCCGCCGCGGTGGCTCAGTGGTTAGGGCGCTCGACTACTGATCCGGAGTTCCCGGGTTCGAACCCGACCGCGGCGTCTGCGTTTTTATGGAGGAAAAACGCTAAGGCGCCTGTGCGCTGTGCGATGTCAGTGCACGTTAAAGATCCCCAGGTGGTCGAAATTATTTCGGAGCCCTCCACTACGGCACCTCTTCTTCCTTTCTTTCACTCCCTCCTTTATCCCTTCCCTTACGGCGCGGTTCAGGTGTCCAACGATATATGAGACAGATACTGCGCCATTTCCTTTCCCCCAAAACCAATTATTATTATTATTATGTGCTGTGCGATGCCAGTGCACGTTAAAGATCCCCAGGTGGTCTAAATTATACCGGAGCTCTACACCACGGCATCTTTTCCTTCCTTTCTTCTTTCACTCCCTCCTTTATATCCCTTCCCTTACTTCGCGGTTCAGGTGTCCAACTTTATATGAGACAGATACTGCGCCGTTTCCTTTCCCTCAAAACCAATTATTATTATTATTCTCAGCGTTTTACCAGTCGCTCATGTGCGGTGCGATGTCAGTGCACGTTTAAGATCCCTATATGATCGAAATTAATCCGCAGACCTCCACTACGGCACCTCTGTCTTCCTTTCTTTTTTCGCTCTCTCCTTTATTCCTTCCCATACGCCACGGCTCAGGTGTCCGCCGATATGTGAGACAGATACTGCGCCACCTCCTTTCCCCTAAAACAAATTTTAATTTTCTCATCGTTACCCCCGCTCTTCGCATTCCACCAGCTTTATGTTGATTAGCGTCTACTTTCGGGAAGGAAGCCTCTGATTGTTCATAAATATGAATAAACATTGATTTCTATGCACACTGTCGCAATGCATCTTAGTGTACCTTCAGGCACCGATAGTAGGCAAAATTTGTATTTATTAGTGGTTTACAAAACCGTGTATGTTTTTTTATTACGTGGTTCTACTTGAAGTCTCTGCAACATTTTTAACTCTTCAAAGTAATGGTCCTCGTATGCAGCATGTGAAGTTGTCTTTAGCTTGTTCCCCCATATCCTTTAACATCTTTTCTATTGCCGACTGCGAACACCCTTTGCACATGTTATTATCAGAGATTTTTCAGCAGTTTCATCGTAATAGCTCTTCCCACGTATCTATTTTTACAGAGGTTTTTTTGGTTTCCGAAAGATATATAAAATCCGCGTTTCAATTTAGTAATATTATTAATAATAATAATTGGTTTTTTGGGGGAAAGGAAATGGCTCAGTATATGTGTCATATATCGTTGGACACCTGAACCGCGCAGCAAGGGAAGGGATGAAGGAGGAAGTGAAGGAATAAAGGAAGAAATAGGTGCCGTAGTGGAGGGCTCCGGAATAATTTCGACCACCTGGGAATTTTTAACGCGCACTGACATCGCACAGCACACGGGCGTCTTAAAGATTTTCCGCCATTAAAACGCAGCCGTCGCGGTCGGGCTCGAGCCCGACCATTTCAGTTTGTCAAAACGATGAAAGTGTAATACAAGAATATTGCGAGACATAATTAATCTTTGCCTGGAACAAAAAGTTTTTTAAATCAACGGCGGTTCAGGTGTCCAACGATATATGAGACAGATACTGCGCCATTTCCTTTCCGCAAAAACCAATTAATATTATTTTAATCAAACGGGACTGCGTTCGCTGTCATATGTTAGTGGTCCGAATCAATGGACGCAAAAGCTGTTTCTGGGTGCAAACATATTTCTTCGTTCGGTTTCATAAGGCTGACGCTGGCATGAACGAAATAATTTTTTAAATTAAATGGCCGGTCCAGGATTTGGACCTGAGAGACATAATAATAATAATAATAATAATAATTGGTTTTTGGTGGAAAGGAAATGGCGCAGTATCTGTCTCATATATCGTTGGACACCTGAACCGCGCCTTAAGGGAAGGGATAAAGGAGGGAGTGAAAGAAGAGAGGAACAAATAGGTCCGTAGTGGAGGGCTCCGGAATAATTTCGACCACCTGGGGATCTTTAACGTGCACTGACATCGCACAGCACACGGGCGCCTTAGCGTTTTTCCTCCATAAAAACGCAGCCGCCGCGGTCGGGTTCGAACCCGGGAACTCCGGATCAGTAGTCGAGCGCCCTAACCACTGAGCCACCGCGGCGGGGCAACCTGAGAGACACCAAATGCGAAAATCATACCCCCAGACCAACTGGCCCCAAGGTTGGTAAATGCGTTGATCCTACATTTATATAAAGGCGCACTTGCGCAAGATAACTCGGAATCCGGTATTACGGCTTTTTTTCTTTTATTATCAAGCCGCAATTCATTTTCAACCACCGAAGTTCGGCGATGCCGTTTTTTATTATTCCAGAGACTGAGCTTCAGTTACAGCGCACAACACCGTAATCGCTTTATACCGGGCCTGTGAGCGAAAACTACCACTAACTTTTAAAAGTAGTCTTTTTGAGGCATAAAAACGGTGCTTGTGTGATAAGAAAAAAGTTAATCATGTTAATTAGTAAAGTGCTTAACTTAGTTCAAATAGTTAGTTGTTTAGCTGCTACAATCACGGGCATGGTTGGCAACATAGATTTGCTCCAGCACAGGCGGGATGGAGGACGTCACCCCGCACGTGCGCCACGGAGCGACGTGCACAAGTGATCTTTGCTGCGCGCTACACAGACGCGCGCTTTTCGAAAGGTGCAAGAGATGGTCTGGATTTGTTTGAGCCGGAGAACCTGAGGCAATCGAGTCTTCGAAACTATAAAAACTGATATAGGTCTGCCTAATTCCACGCACAAATCTCTAATGGCAGCTAGGCAGATAGCTCTAAGAGTTAAGGGTGCCTCGAGTTTAGTGCTTCGTTATTACAGGTAAGCAAGGTTTTCCGTATTCATAAAGATGAAAACTTAAACGGTTTGCTATGGTTTAGCTTTCGGCCGTCATGTGCTTCGGCTTCTATTAAGAGAACTGATGTACAGCAGCCTTTAAGTGAGGGCATCGCTTCAGTCGAGAAGCAACGTTCTTGTATGCAACATGTGTTCGTGAGAAGATTTTTTAAAGCGCTGAAGCAATGTGCTGCGAAAGATTTTGTAATTAAATCAGATCTGTGAATGTGTTTATTCTTCCTGTTTTTAAAAAAATAACTATTTTCAGTGTATCGCAAATAGTTGCCATATATCATAGGAAGATTTCTGAAGTCTAATTAGTTAAATTATTTAACGGGGTGATAAATCTTCCTTCGTTTGCACTGCAGAGGACCGCTCCAGCGCCCTGATGCAAAACCTGCTCACATCTGTACGTTGAGTCGTGGTCTCGATACCATCGGGTGGGAGCGCGCCCTTGGAGGCGCGACGGAGGAGGCCGTAGCACATGTTCCTGTCCTTATTTTCACATGCCGGTAATGCTATTCCTAGACGTGAATCAAATGAAGTGCAATTTACTGATTTGGCCTAAAGTGCAAAGCTACCCGTTGCCGGCCAGTTAACTTGTCCTGCCTCGCAGCTTTATTTTTGTCTTGCCCGCTGGCTCATGCCTTCTCAAATGCGCTCATCTCTCGCCACTCGGTCTGTTGGGTGTAAGGTTTTATTTCGCGGAATGTGAAACACGAGCGTTTAGAATGAACAGGCACAAATGCGAACATATACAACGCAGAGAAGAAAAAATATAATACCGGAGCATTAATTTAAGCTTGAGAGCTTGGGTAAGAGGTGCTATTTTTCGTGGGTTATGGTTGCGTCGCGGCAACATTTAGAAAGACCTGCCACGATTATCACCACAGTCGTTCAGTTAAACCAAAGAAAGCTATACTTGCACCGAGTCCTTACCTGTAAGAAGAAAGTCGTCTCACTGACAATGCCGCCAACCAACCACCGTCGACGCTGTTACTGGCTTACCAATCCGTAGTTTCTGCACCCAAAATTGCCTCCTTTTGGGGCGTCGAGCAGTGGTTAAGGAATAGAACGATAGCCCCTAGCTTTGCCATCTCGTTGACATACGAAAAGGCACGCAGCAGTGCGGCCGAGCTTTCTTTTTGCCACGACGCTCCGTGTACGACATCCGAAAGTGCCTACCAGCAGAAGACATCGTGCATCTGTAGGACGAGTTCTCCAAATACGGAATCGACGCGTAGCTGCTATGTCATGAAAATCGATAATTTTTATAGGAAACATGACAGCGAAAGCGCGGACGAACCGCTGCCAAAGGAGCAAACGTATGTCTCCACGTACTGCCGATCCCTCTATACACTATCGTTCGCGGCGCTGCCGAATCGTAGCGTTGACTTCATGAAAACCGCACCTTGTAGTCAGAATTTCAAAAAGTGATGGAGCGCAAATCTCCAGAGAAAAAAGTGGAAGCACTGATTTTTTTGGTATCAGAAGATTGAGACTACTTTTGGCAACGCCTGATTAGATTTGAAAACAAGTTACTGACATTACGGCTCCAGAAGAATTACCCTTAAGAAATCCCGCTTTTTCACACAAGCGGGAAACGGCGTTATTCCGCCGAAACTGATGCGTTGCAGGTGCGGGAGGAGCTGAGAGATAAGAAAACCTGCTATTCACGCTAGCGAGAGGCGGCGTCATTCATTCCGACACTCATGAGTGGATCAAGAGTCTTCACCGCTGCACTGGAAATCTACGTCGGTTTTCTTCTTCCGGGAAGCGCTTTTTCGGCTCGTGGTCGTCTTCAGCATTCTTCGGAAGTTACTTAGCTAGAAACAATGTCTGGTCTGGAGACTAGGATAGAAAGGACAAGAGAAAGCGCCGAAAGCAGCGCGGCGCCAGTTCAGTTAAAGAGAATGAGGTTAGGAGGAAAGTAAGTTGTATTAGAGGAGAGAAAGAAGTGCGGGTGCGTAACACGCGTAAGAGAGGGAGAGAGGGTTTATTCACGGGAAGGGCAGAGAGGTTGGCCTGAAAAATAAATATCTGACCTGGTACTCTGTACTGGGAATGGGAAGAGGAGATATATATAATTGGTTTTTTGGGGAAAGGAATTTGCGCAGTATCTGTCTCATATATCATTGGACACCTGAGCCGCGCCGAAAGGGAAGGGATAAAAGAGGGAGTGAAAGAAGGAAAGAAGAAATAGGTGCCGTAGTGGAGGGCTCCGGAATAATTTCGACCACCTGGGGATCTTTAACGAGATTCTTCGGCGGGCGCCCGAAGAGAACGGACGTGTTTTTTAGCTCTCTGCTCCTTCGGACGCTGGGCCTAAGGCTTCGCGGCGCTGCGGGGTCTCCCCATGGAGACCACAGACACCGTGAACGAGCGAAGGCCTGTGTTCGGCGGTGACAATGAGCAACGCAGGGCAGGCCGCTCACGCTCACGATCGCGGAGACGAACGCCAACCAGAGCAAGGTCGTTCAGCACCATTCGGCGAATGCAGGCCGAGGTCGCTGATCTGCGGGACACAGTGAGGTGCCTGACGGCGGCGCTCATCACCACCTCGGAGAACCTCGAGTCTGTCATCGGGATCTTGGACGTGTCGCCGGCGGACCCACGCGTTCTAGCCTTGAGGGACGCCATGGCGCTCGATCACCAGACGCAGAACTCCATGGCGGCTCCCTCCCCGCCTCTGGCCACCCCTGCGCTTCCTGCCGCCATTGCTACACGTGGGGAACCGGCTGTGATGCCCTCTTCCCCTGATGCTGCGGGCTCACCGCGGACATCTGCAGCCGAGGAGAGCATGTGCACACCAATGGACGAGTCTGCTCTCCGGAAACGGCGACGCTCAACGGGGTCCGAGGAGGAGAGGGACTCAGAAACCAAAAGGGACATCGCGGTGGTCAAGCGGGAAGCTCGAAGCCCTCCCCCCCTATCATCACTGTTCCCTCTCCTTCCACACTCGAAGAAGCAGGCCCTTCCCAGCACGAGCCCCTTGTAGAACACCTCCAGCCTGCTGCTGATGCTGCTGATGTTGCTGCTGGGGCGACGGCGTCCGGAAGAAAACCGGGTGCGGCCTCACCAAATCCCGCCGCACGAGACCAGGCTGCGGCTGGGGCTTCGTCTGCTGGCAGCGAGCGCGCCCAACTCCGCGGCGCGCCGCAGCAATGCGCCGCAGACAGCGGCGACGCTGATGCTGGGGCAGCCTGGTCCCGTGGCGCATTATCACTACCAAGGCGCAGCGGCGTCGGAGAGCTGCCCTGGAGCGAGCCGCGGCTGCCGTGGAGTTCCCGTCCAGCCTGGTGGGTACGGTGCTGTTTCGGCCGGCGAACCGGGGCACCGCCTTCACCAGGGAACAGGGCTGGGAGTTGGCCGAGGAGATCGGACCCCGCACGGGCGTCCTCGCCGTTCGGGTAAACATGCGGCGGAATGTGGTGGCAGTGGACGCGGGGAGCAGCGATGCTCTCCATGCCCTGCTAGCCACAGCCGTCATCCGCGGCCTGCCAGTCTTCGCCAAGGAGCTTCCTCTTTGGAATCAAAGCTCCGGCCTGGTCTTCGGTGTGGACGGGCGCAGGACGGCGGTAAAGCTGCTAGCGGCGGCGGAGTCTACAGTACCGATGGTGTCGGCGTCTCTGTCGGGCAGCACACTCGGTCCGTTTTGCGGTGCCGGCACCTTCGGCGTTCATCACCATATTCAAGCGCAGGCTCGCGGTCCGCCCCTGCCGTCCCCGGCCGCTACAGTGTGCCAAGTGCGCCAGCCCGGGCATGCCACTGAGGTGTGTCGTGCTCCTGCCCGATGCACGTCCTGCGGCGGGTCGCACGAGCCTGGTAGCTACGCGAGCAAGCCCCGCTGCATTAACTGCGGGGGGCGGCACGCAGCCATTGACCCAGCGTGCCCGCACTGGCAGCGAGAGCATCACATGGCCACTTTAATGACCACATCTATGGCACCGATGTCCAGGCGGGTTGTCCGAGCCGACGTCCAGGCTGAAACAGCGGCCCCAGCCCAGCAACATCAGCAGACGCCGCGCGCGCTTTCTTATGCGCAGGCCGTCAGGGGAACACCCCAGCAGCAGCAGCCACCAAAGCAACGGCAGCGCCGGCAGCGGCAGCGGCGATCCGGTTGCCCGGCGTCCCGTACAGCGCGGCCCGAGCCTGCGGCCGCTTCCCATGGCCAGCTTCCTGACGCACGGGACGCGGAGATCACGCGCCTAAAGCTGGCGTTGCGCGCCCTCAGCGCACTTTTCCCGGAGGGCACCGATAGACACCGGGCTTGCTTAGAAGCAGCGGGTGCTCCCGCACAGATAAGCCAGCATGATGGCTAGCCGCCGGACTCCCTCCCGCATACCATCCATCCTGCAGTGAAACGTGCGCTCACTTGCGGCGCGCGGTACGCCGAAATGCGAGTTCGCATCGCACAGCATTCGCCGGAAGTTATCGCGCTGCAGGAGACGTACGTACGTTCACATGACGGGGAGCCCCAGATGCGGCTACCTGGCTACATTAGCTACCACTCAGCCATCACGTGCGAGGAACCCACCTGTGCCGCAGTGCCCTGTTGTGACACATCTCATCGCCCCGGGAATTCAAGGTGCGCGATATACGTGCGGCAGGACGTCCAGCACACCCTGGTCGGCTCGGCGACGGCGACATCTGACGCCCAGGAGTGCGTGGTGGTGACAGTGCGCGTCGGTGGTGTTGACACGTCGGTGGCCAGTGTTTGTGTGCGTCCAGCTGTCGCCTGGAACGCGTTGTATTTTCGTGCTGTGTATTCGTGCTGTGCCCCACGCCAGATCATCTGCGGTGATTTTAATGCCCGCCATAGTGCGTGGGGCAGTCCGCGCCACTCCGCGCGTGGAGACGACCTGCACGACGCAGCAACGGAGCTGGGACTCACCCCCTTGAACACCGGCGAGCCCACCTTTCGACGACGCGGAACAACCGGCTCATGCATCGATGTTGCCTTCGCATCCAGAGGCTTCGAGGCGACATGGCGCCGATGACAATCTCTCTGGGGCTCGGATCATTACCCCATCCTAATCGAACCCACTGCGTTGGAGGCGCGCCCAAAACGTGCCTCCTCCATTACCAACTGGAGTGCGTTCAGGCGGGCGGTCGACGAGGCGGCGGCCACTGGCGCAGATTTCTTTTCAAGTCTAGTCCGAAGTGCTCTCGCAGCCACCCAACGAGCAGAGGTAATGGCAGGGCAGCCCGCACCTGATATGAAGCTGCTCAATCTGCGCAAGAAGAGAGATCACACAGAGCTACGGGCGCGACGGACTGACAGAACGGCTGACTGGACTGTCTACAACCGCTTGGATGCAGCAGCGCGCCGCCACGCCAACAAGCTATACTGCCGGCAGTGGGCTTCACTATGCCAAAGGATGGTGGATTCGGATACGCGAATCCTCCAACGCAGCGGATTCCCCATGTCTAACTCTTCTTCTTCACACCCTCAGTCGAAATCAAAGAAGCAACAGATTGGCTCTAAGCCAAAAGAAACTATTTTAGGGCAGGCAGTTGTTGCTACCCGGATTTCTCAACCGTAGGAGTGTTAAGTGTTCTCCAGTGGAACTCTCGGTCACTTCTTTCAGCTTCAACAGATTAGATGTACCTTATATCTCAACATAATCCAGACATAATTATTTTACAAGAAACTTGGCTCACATCTGAAAAACATTTCCATTTGCGAAATTATTCTTCATTTCGACAAGATCGTCAGTCAAGAGGAGGAGGCTTACTCATACTAGTTTCCTCTAAATTTTGTCACAGGGCTAAGGTTACTTTTCATTCCTCTACTATAGACTGTGAGTTATTGGCGTTAGACTGAAATTCCAGGGTGTTATTCGTTTTCTTTAGTAAATGCTTCTTTTCTTGCGGTGTGCAGGATACCAGGCTGATAGATCTCCTGCTCCTTAATTGTCAGAAGTCAATTCTCTTGGCCGGTGACTTTAAATCTCATCATGCGCCGTGGGGCTTCAGGACAGATTTCTGCGGTAAGCGCCTTTGGGATTGGGTTACTGATAACAACCGTTCCTGTATGAATTCAGGTTCGGCCACATTTCTCCGCGCAAAAATTCGATCTGTGCTGAGATTTCACTTTCACCAGCCCTAGCGTTCCTGTACTCAATTGGTCGACTGTGGATTGTGGAACATCTAGCGATCACATACCTATCGTTTATGATGTTAATTGCCGCGTCAACTCCGCCGTGCTCTCAGCTGAGCTCACATATAAACCGTGACCAATTTCAGTCACCTTTGCGCTCCACTCTTGCTTCAGCGGTTAATTCTGCTGAAGAACATACAGCAAAAGGCATATGCTTGGCCATTGAGGAATGCCGAGAGAAGTCCGTTTTTTTGGTATGTACATCAAGAGGGAACACTTCAGCTAGATGGTGGAATGCAGATTGCTCGCGGGATTTCAGATGCAGAAAGGCTGCATGGAAGAAGCTCCTAGACAATCAGTGCCCAAAAACTTTTCATGATTATAAGTTCATTGCGGCTAGTTTTAAACGCACAGTCTCACAAGGGAAAGAAAATTATGAACCCGAGCATTTTGATTTCCTATCAAAATCAGGAAATCGTTGCGCACTTTTCGGTTCCTTAAGATCACGGAAAAAGATTCCGGGTTCAGAAAATTCACCCTCATGTGTTTTGACCCCGCAAGAAGCAATAGAAACAATTGAGACAATTGCCAAATGATTAGAGCAGCGTTTCGCCTCTGTACTTCCTTTACGCTCCGCGTTTGTGGCGTCAGTGGACCAGTTTCAGCATTTCCCCCTATTGCCCTTCCCGAGCTTTCCCCGGTATTGTTGAGGTTATCAACTGCTGCTCCTGGCCCTGATAGGGTAACATCAAAAGTGTTAAGGATCCTCTTTGAAGAGTCCCCTGCATCCTTACTGCAGCTGGTTAATCTTTCAATTAAACATGCATGGATTCCTCCTGAGTGGAAAATCGCAAAAGTGATCCCTTTACCTAAAAACAATGGTGGTGACTATTCTCTGAATAATATTAGACCCATTTCATTGACATCAAACGTGGTTAAGTTAATTGAAAGGGTCATACTCCTACGTGTTCCGGAGTTTGTGAACCATAATAATATCCTTAGTCCCTGTCAAATTGGTTTCCGTCAAAAATGTTCCATATGGAATGCTCACACCGATCTTGAGAGTCGCATTCGTCTTGAGCGGCACCAAAAATGCACGCTGCGTTGGTGACATTAGATATATCCAAAGCTTATGACAGCGTAGAACACTACATATTATTGCAAAACTTATATACTCTGCATTTGCGAATCACTTGCGTGGATATCAGCGTTCCTTGAAAACAGTTTTTTTTGTATACTAAATGGTGTGAATTCTGGGAGTTATAAACAATCCAGAGGTGTTCCACAAGGGGCAGTCTTGTCGCCTGTGTTCTTTAATATTCTAATGATTTCCATTCCCAGCCACCAAAACATTTGCACGTTCGTCTATGCGGACGACATTGCATTTTTCGCTGCTGCAGCTGACATTAAATCTCTCTATGTGTACCTATAATCGTACCTGAATTTGCTTGAAAGTTGGTTGGGTGACTTAAGTCTCACCTTAAATGTAAGCAAGTGCGCTGTACTTGTTTTTCAAATGAAAGATCATGTTCATCTGGCTCTCAGTTACCAGCGACAAAACATTCCCCAAATTAAGTCATTAAAATATCTTGGCGTCATTTATGACGACAGCCTCACATGGCGCGCCCACATTGACCACGCCGCAGGGAAAGGGGCTCGTGCTCTGGGCATGTTGCGTAGATTAAGTAATCCCCGGTCTGGAATGTGGAGAGATGCACTTTTGCTGGTATATGTTTTGTATGTTCGACCAATTTTAGAATTTGGATCTGTGCTGTTATCTGGTACGGCTGCTTACAAAATTCGCCCGCTCGTTCCTTTGGAGCGGGAAGCGCTTCGGTTGTGCCTTGGCCTCCCCAACTGTGTGGCCAATAACGTGCTTTATCTTGAAGCCCGTATTCCTGCTTTATCATCTAGGTTTCAATTCATAACTGTTCAGACCTACTTAAGGATATATGAATGAGATTTACACCGCTCCGTGTCTGTTTTTTGTTGCCAACCGACTTCCTTTTATGGAGTCCACTGGCCTAGATTTCATACTCCGCAGGTAGTTATGGTACAAAATTTGCTTGAACCTTTAAATCTTCTTTTGTCTAACATCCTTCCGATAAAAAACAGTGGATACTGTGTAGAAATTGTCTGTGATGACATTTTCCCGAAAAACGCTTAACATTTACCACCTCGCATTTTAAATGGATTATTAGAAGACCATTTACAAAGCCCACCTGTTAGCTTAACGATAGCTACTGACGCCTCCCAATGTGATGAAAAGTCAGGGTCGGGAATATATTGCCCGCTTCTTGATTGCTCTTTTTCTGCGCGGCTTCCCGACTACACCTTAATTTTCCAAGCAGATGGCTACCCCCGTCAGATGCTAAACAATCAAGAACGCCGCTGTAAGGAACCTGCTCATCCCAAGTTTGCTGGGCAACAGAAACGCGCGACTGTCCCGTATTCCCGGGGTACAAGTGAGGCTCTGGCGCGAATATTTGCCAAATACGGCGTTCGAATTGCGCACGTACCGTCCAGCAAGCTGCAACAGCAGCTGTGTCACGTTAAGGACCGCCTAGAGCGCACATGTTACCCCGGCATTGTATACAAGATCCCCTGCAATGATTGCGATGCATCATACATTGGCGAGTCAGGTGATTTTAAAAGAAGAATAAATGAACACAAGAATGACAGCAAGAAAGGTCACACTTCCTCCAACGCACTTGCAGAGCATGCCCAAATGATGCAGCACTCTATTGACTGGGAGAACGTCACAATCTTGGACACGATGAAACATTTATCTTCACGATTACTTCTCGAATCATTTTACATACAGACGACTTAGAATGCTATCAAAAGGACGAGAGGGAATCTCCCAGTTATCTACGCCCACTCACTGTGCAGTCAAGTCCGCTTATAAGTAGCGGCCCATTCCGCCAATCCTAATTGTGAACAAGGGAGCCGTACGGGTCTCGAAACATCATGTGTTAAATATTTTTTCTTTGGCGAGTGTATGTTTCTTGTGCTTCCGATATGCTTCCTCCTGGCCAGACAGGATTCTGTCGAACCCTTGATTATAACTACCAGTAGGCAGGTTATCAAAGAATACCTTAACAATTCATAACAGCAGAAAAAAAAACAAGTAGAGCAGTGGTCATCCTTGCTAGTAAGCATGTTACAAAAAGAAGGTAACAGGTCACAATGGTCAACACAACCATCTGTAAAATTAACATATCAAGGAATGGCAACAAGTATTGGCGGCGCAGTCATCTGGTAGAATGTAGGACATGTCCACTTCACTCATTTTTGATGGATTCTAATTTTGAGGTGAAGGGAGATAGTGATAGTGAGCACACTAGTAATCCATGAATTGAGCTAATTCCTTTCGCTTATGGGTAAAGGAAAGAAGGAATGCTTGAGATTGTTGGTTTGACAAGATTATTCAGTCAGCGAATGCGTGCTCATGCTTGTGCCGGGATTGCAGTAATTATCACAAGGGTGCATATTTAGACACATTTACACTATAGCTGTTGTGTAATAATTTGGTATAAAAACTTCAGGCGAGATTGTTTTGCCTTAGGTGATAGTGATGGAAGGCCAAACGAAGCGGTATATAAGTAGGGGAGTCAGAGGGGTTGTATTTGTTATGAATGAGCCTTACAAATTTCGTTGCGCTCTCTTAGGCCGAGTGACGTCAGTGATTGATTTCGGGAACCAAAGAGTGCTTCCATATTGTAAAATCAGTCTTACAAGGGTAGTGTAAGCAAAACAGCTTGGTATTTTGAGGGGCTAAACGTAAGCATCTTCTAAGCAAGGACAGCTTTCGCAAGGCGGCGGAATATAAACATGACCCAAAATATAAATAATCCAAATATCAATAACACAAAAATAGCCAAACGTGATAAACTGCTCATCACGAAAGCCTAACTTGCATCCAGCGATTATGCAACAAGATAGAAAAACGAATTTAGGAGCACCTTTCGAGGTAAAAGTAGCCCAAGAACAACAACGTACAAATGAAATGAGACAGTAGTAGCACTGAGCTCCCACTTAAAGGCGTATGGCGAGAAAAAAATGAGCACTCAAAGCGAGACATGACGTGACCTCAAAACCAATTTACCAACAAAAAAACTCGCCGCGGTGACTCAATGGTTAAGATGCTCGTCTACTGACCCGCAGTACCCAGGTTCGAACCCGACCTTGGCGGCTGCGTTTCGATGGAGGCGAGATGCAAAGGCTGTGCGATGTGCTGTGTGCTGTGCGATGTCAGTGCATATTAAAGATCCCTATGTGGTGGAAATTATTTCCGAGCCCTCCACTACGGCACCTCTTTCTGCCTTTCTTCTTTCAGTCCCTCGTTTATCCCTTCCCTTACGGCGCAGTTCAATACACGGGGGAAGTAAATGAATGCAGTGGCCTTGAGAACAAAACATAATACTGCCAAGGAAGACTAGGCAGTAATGCGTGGCGCAAGTACCCCTGCGACCTGATGTTTCAAAAATGATATGCATTTTGTAAGCCAAGTTGAATGCTTTTTACTGCTACGCCGTTTTTCCTTACGCCCACTGCTGCTAGGAGCATGAAAAAAGGGGTAATGTTAGGTGTGTCTTTTTCCGGTTTGCTTTCCTTGTTTTGGTCTTTTCTATTTCTAAGTATGTGGAATATAAGCAATATATTTTGGCGAACTGATAATGTAAACAGCTGAGAGTGCAGCATGCGCCAATATCTTATATGTTTCTTTCAAGCTTTATTTAACTATGATATCAGGATGCCGAAAGGCTGAGTCAAACAAATCACTACAAGCTCCTAATTAACCATAAATGTATCTTAGCAAGTATATTCACTGAACTTCCACAGTGTCATCACGAAGCAAGTGAAATGGCTAAACAAACACCAAAACTCACCAAGAACGTTTTGTGGTGAACATTCACATTTTTTCATTTAGCACTTTTTGCTTTTATGTGCACAGGCTATAATTGCACTGATTCTGAAGTACTTTGCCGTAGACGGTGCTTATTTTGCACTGAGATTTTGAGGCAGTAAAAATATTGCAACTACAGTGAGAGGCTGCAGAAGAGAGGAGGGAGTACGAGGAAGAATAAAAGTTCAATTAATGTTTCATTTTTAAGGCGAGTTCATTGCTGCACTATATAACACCGTTCATATTTTTTGACCAAGTGACATAAGCCACCTTTGCTGGAGCAGTCTCTGAGGACTGACGTGTGAAACCGGCATTGCAGCAGAAGGATGACATGGATATCCTTCGGCTATAGTTGTCTGAGGAGCGCCATGTGAGATGGGTATTAAAGAAAAAAGGATAAAAGCATTCTCCTCATGCTGTAATATTACCTTTAAATGCTGCCCTGTAGCCCATTTCTTCATACTGCTATTTTTTAAAGCCTGGCTGCATTGAAGGGGGTCTCTAGGCACTCAAGAACAGCTGGCGAGAGAAATAGAAAGGAAGAGAGAAAGTGGCTGTGCTGAGGATATGCCGGTGTGCTCGTTGCTGCTGTGTAGCCTTGGAACTGAGCGACCAGCTCTGGATTCACTTGGGGTGTGAGGGCGCGGGTTTTCCTTTTCCTTCCTACCTTTGAGTTGTGTTGTCAACTTTGCATTTTTACTGCATCTTGAAATTAAGAAAACGTGTTAATGGTTCTTGCTGAAAATCATCGCGAAATTTTAGAAATGACTGTAGAAATGTTCTGACCACCGCTAACAAAAAAAATGGCTGTTTTTCTCGGTTTCATACACTCTCTAAACTCTAGTATGAGAACCCGCCGCGGTGGCTCAGTAGTTACGGCGCTCGGCTGCTAACCCTAAAGGCGCTGGTTCGATCCTGTCCGTGGCGGCGGAATTTCGATGAAGACGAAATTCTAAAGGCCCGTGTGCTGTGCCATTTCAGTGCATATTAAAGAACCCCAGGCTGTCGAAATTTCCGTAGCCCTTCACTACGGTGTCTCTCATAGCCTGAGTCGCTTTGGGGCGTTAAAACCTAATAAACCAAATCATTCTACGAGTACGAGGGGCTCAAATTCCTCGTTAGTATTAGTAGGGGCTCCGAGGCCAGCCGAGACCTCTTTGAATTAAGCACTGCTTCATAATGAACATGAAAGTGCCACTATCTGATAATGACCTATTGAGAAGAGATGCGCATGTTATTTTGAATACGGGAATGCCCATACATGCCGTCAGCATTCTGGTTCGAAGGATACATTGCAACACACTGATCTCAACACAGAGGTGAAAAGACAGATTTTAGAAAACTCAGTACATACTTGTGCTCTGCAATGTACGCTGATCGGGCACAGCCAGGAACAGCCCCAAATCTGGACAGTGAGACATCCTTTTCGACGAAGCTCTTTTAGGACCTCTTCATACTGAATAGCAGGCACTTCACTTGCATACCATCGTAATTTCCAGCTGTGTATTCTTTCATCTGCAACGCCTGGCACTTCTTGGTAATAATTTGTATTGCTTGCATTTCACACAACCACAAGAAAATGTTTAAAGAGCCAAACTTTAAATACATAACGGCACTTGCTCATACTAGTTACTATGATCAGCTCTGCACTCTTTAGGTTATTCATAACCACTTAATATGAAAGTGCTTTAAAGAACTGCTTTTCTAGGGCTGCTTCTTCGTCAACATTTAGCAGTGATTTTTATTCACGGCCGCCTGCAACTAAAAGAACTTTACAGGTGCAGACACCGTTACCAATATTAGACTGGTAATCGAGCAGCCAGCTTCCTTGTTGGGGTACCGCTACGACGCATCGCTGAATTCACTCGCTTGCATGCCTTGACGCGTCACCAACCTTGCACACTGAGCTTGACATCTGGTGTAATCGGCTCTTAGAGGTTTGTTATAACCTTAAGACGCCACATCAAATCACAATAAAGACGCACATACGCGTAGCGAATAACACAACGATAAACAGACCGAGCGGAAGTCCGCAACGGGCCGATAGTGGCGTCAAAAAACACGCGTGCAAGCAGCGCACAATTTCGTCGAATAATGAACAGCAAGTCGGGCAACCACCTTAATGAAAGCCAAAACATAGTCACACGGTTTGCTGGGCCAGCACCTTGCAGGGGGCGATATCCAGTTGCCACATTTAGATTAATTACGGACTTATACGCGTGCACCTGGCATTTAGCAAGCGCATCTATGCACACATCACGGCGTTCGCTTCACAAAGCATACACTGCCAACACTGACAGATCAGCATGTTGATGATTCGATGTGGAAGGCGCTTTGCTGTCGCGGAAACAACCAGGGAACGACGCGCAATGCCGAAGGGAAACGAACAGGACAGAGCGGTAGAGTACCCATCTCACAAAACCCTACCGGACTCGCCTTTGTGCTCGCTGGTTTATTTTTGCGGTCGCAAATTGCGCGTATTCCTGCGCTACACTATGGGTCTCATCTGGAAACGAAGACTCGACGGCTTGCAGTAACCGCTTTCTTCTCTTGCTTCGCGGCAAGAAAAAAGCTGCAGCGGCTTCCACGGTTCAAGTCGAACGTATTGTCAAAATGAAACAGCTCCATGCTTTTCGGCGTGGTCACTTTTTGACAAAGAACGCGAACGGCAGCGTGCATTGCTGACACGCGGCGCAAGCTACGATAAGCAGGAAGTCCAAACGCAAGTTTGAAGCAACAAGTTTGAAATCAAAAGCACAAACAACGTCCGCACAACAGCAGCACGGACCACGGCAAGGCGCGGCGTAATACCTAGCCCGATATCACGCCGGGATGGCCGGATGTCACGGAGGGAGTTTCTGCATCCTGCCACGTGACCTGGCAGACAGCGCGCTGGATTTGTACGGCGTTATGAAGCACGCTAGGCTTTGGCGCGTGGCTATTAGCGTCGCGCGTCTCACGACAAATAATTACTGCGAACTGTTTCAAAATTGCAGTTAGACTAAGGCGCTTCGCGCCACAGTGTCGTCTAATGACCATAATCAGACCCTCAAAGGCACTCGAGGTAGCATTAACGTGGCGTTTTCAATCGTAAGATTTCCTACAGAGACTGTGTAAACCGCCGTTGTATTAGACATAATTATTTTGATATAATGCAATTATTATTTTGTGGTGTGAAGTAATTGTTTACATATCTATTTTATAATTATGCTGAGCTGCTCATGATCCAAACAGAGCGAATAAATTTGCTTCTGTGGCCAGTGTTACATGCTCAAGAACAACCATCTCTCTGATGTACACATTACCACACACCAGCGCTCTGATGTGCACTTTAGTCTGGTGTGCACACTAGAACACACCAACCCACCCTGGCGTGCACATCACAGCACACTAACATACTAAGACGTGTACACCAGCACACACCAAACCAGTGTGGTATTTAATTTCTTTATTATACGTCTATTTGTTTCGCAATATAGGCATGTGTAATTAGTTGGGCAAGCAAATTTTCATGAATTGGGCACTTATTTTTTTCTGTCTATTTGTGCTATAGTATGGCTGTCCCTGTTACCTTTGCTATCTATATTCACCTCTAGCAGTGAACAATTATCTGTTAATTTTTAAATCTTTCTGCGCCATTTTGATCATGTGGCAGCAACACTTACTTGCTTCCATGTGATGCATAGATCTTTGTATTTGAACAGCACTGACCAGAGGCTAGAAGTGACTCATATCGTCATCTTCTGCCACAGAATCTTCTTCCAATTCTTATATTTCCAATATTTCAAATAAAGATTGTTGGTGGACTTCCCCAAAATTTCAATCTGTCATTATGTCTTACTTGGCTAGAAGACAGTTCTGCATAATGCAGCGAGTAAGACAAAGCTGCGGGCACAAAAGATATATAGCTTTTAAAGATATCGCCTGTAATTTACGTCTGGCATTTTTAAATGTGCAAGGATCTTCTTTTGGTTTTTGTGATATGACTGAATTTTTTTACTTTGCACCTATGAACAAAAGAACATTGAATTATGCTTTAAAGCTAACAGAATTGCATGATCAAGGACAGATTTTTGGAAATCGCCTAAATAAATGTAACACTTCCATGGGGCTCTTTTATACATGACGCATGATCACACCTCATCCTTTTCAAGAATCAGCAAAATACTGATAGTCTTTCCCAAGAGAAAAGAACAGGCCTGTTTCAGCCTACTTGAGTGCTAATAAAAGGTTTTTATATATTAAGGCATTGGTCCTTGAATACCTAATTTAAATATATATTCGGCTTAGTTTGCCCATAGTATGCTTATGTAATTCAACGCGTGTTTAAAAACACAGCATTTGACTAGGTGAATATAAATCATCTGGACACTCACCAATTTTTGTTAGCAGAATTGACAGTGTTGATAAAGCTGAGTACAAACTTTGTTGACAGCTGCCGAATGCAGTCAACAGCATCGATAGTGTTGACAAGGTTAAGCATAAATTTTGTTGAGGCCCGTTGAATGCAGTCAACTGCATCAACTTTGTTGACAAGGTATGTATAAAATTTATTGACAACCGTTGATTGCAGTCAATGGCACTGACAGTGTTGGCTAAGTTTAATATAAATTTCATTGCCTGCTGTTTACTGTAGTCAACAAGCATTCCGTTTTTGTTGACTAGTTGTTGATTCCATTAGATGTTAACAGTTGGCCAACGGAATGGCAATGCTGATTTTTGTAAGCGCCTTGCTGTTAGGGGGCCCCGTAAATGAGACTCTTTTTCTTCCTATTTTATTGTTTGTTGTTGCTTCCCTCAACAAGTTAACGGCGCGTGCTCACTGCGGGAGATTGACCAAGACACAGGCAGCTACTGAAAGATGCTCAAAAACGTTTTAAGGTTTAAAACTGCAGATTCAGTGTTTAAATTAACAAAAAATAGGAAACTGGCAGAGTGGAGACTAAAGATAGGAACTAGGTTATACGGGCACTGTTTGAGATGTTTTAATTACAGGTGGATTTTGAACATCAATAGCAAGAAGGTGGAATTTAGGAAGATTTCTGGATAGCAGCCGTTTCGTGCCTTAAAGGAAACTTTGAACGGCGAAGAGCACATTCCTGTTACTATGTCCTAGGGTAGAAGTACCAAGAGACAGAACAACCGTAGAAGACAAACTTACACTAGCTGACGTAACGGGTGTTCTCACTCCGTCTTGCCGACTTCACACCCATTCATTTGTTAGAATTTTCTTCAGCTGCCCTGGCTTAAATTTTCGCAGGTTAAAAAGCTCTTTTTCTTCTGCCGCAATTATGACGGATTCATTATCCCTCTGTTTCTAAAAGCGTGTACAGAGTAAAAGGCTTGCTGGTGGTGTTGGTCCGGTGATTTCCAGAAACTGGATGCACCGCTTGAAGGCTTCTCGATGATAGGACTTGCAGGCGAAGGGATTTAGTGAGAAACGAACTTTTATACAGGCTATTTACAGATGTGTACACACAAAAGTCAGTATACGGCCACAACTATCCGCGGCCGGCCTAGCCGACCGCCTGCACAGAGGCGAGGGACACCGCGTCCCAACAGTCAAACTGGCGCGCCTTGCACCAGCTCTCAACGGTCACTCCCTCCGCACTCGGCCAGACCGAGCGCCTGCCAGCTAGGAGTAGCTAGCGAAAAAAGCACACGGGCGCGGCTCCCTTCGCGGGTACACCGCGAAGACGCCCACGCCCCTTTCCACACGTAAAAATAAACTGCTAACTGTGGCTCATCAGTTTTGACGAATAGGAAAGCTCAGAACTGATGTCAGCGTTTTCCCGTAACCCCGAGTTCCTCCCTAGGTGGTCTCGCAATCCTTCGCAAAGGGGACAGGGGTCCAAGGTCGAGGCCGGCAGATAGCCCCGCCGTCCGGAGCGGCGAAGGAAACCGCAAGGACGAATGGGGAGACTAACCAAAAAGGCATGAGTCCCCTTCTAACGGCGTGCACCAAAACAAAACAAAAGAAAACAAAACCGGACGCGCAACCTAGGTCACTGCCCTCTCGCAGAATATTCGCAACACATGTAGAAAAAGATGCGACAGCGCGCCGAACCCTACATGCAGAGTCACAGGCACTTCGCTTACCCCGCATTTTCGGTACAACCTCATGCCTGCCCATTACGGTTGGTTTGGGTGCCTGGGCTCACTGCAATTCATTTAAATGAGGTGGCAGATACCCTGGCGAAGGTATCTCTTCAAGGCCCAGTCATGATCCTTCTTCCGCCCTGCGCATATATTACAGCGGCCAGGTTTTGCAGGTATCTGCTATTGAAAGAATTAGCAGCCTCAGCGCTACTTGCTCTCCGAACTAGCAGCATATTATCTTCCCGTGGCACAATAAAGTGTGGCGATAGCGCAAGCTTGAGGTTTCTTTCACGCGTATAAATTGTCGCTGACCTCATTTAAATTTCTACCAACATAGGTCTGGTTTGGCGGCCTCCCTATTGTTCCCGCTATGCGGGGAACACGGAACGATAAATTATTTCTTGTTTTGCTGATCTTGTTGTTGTTAGTCTTTCCAAGGACATCACATACCCACACTGGGGGATCGGCCAAGAACCGGGACGCAGAGGTTGCTATTCATCTGCACTCAGTAAATTAAGACACAAAGCGCGCGGCAAAACAACGCCGGTGGATTTTGCCTCAAGATGGGCATGTACAGAAAAAAGTAGCTGTTTTGATTAAAAAAGAAGAAAGAGATTTAAAAAAAATTGCCCTGTAAAAATGTAATAATTCGTAGATAAGAAAGTATTCTAACATTTAGCAACGCAGTCGATGAGATCCTAGCAAGAATTTTTGAACAAATGTTGTTCAAAAAACAAGTTTTCTTGTCCTGCCGCCACCTCTTCTCCTTCACCTCTGTAAACATGGCACATACACACTCGGGGGGTATGGCCAAGGTACGGTGGTGAATGCCAAGGAAGTATTTGCGCGGGTCAAAAAAGACGTGATGCGGCGAAGTAAAATAGTGGAATGACTGAAACAAGAAAAAAATAATATTTTATATGTTGAAGAATTCAACCAAGTTAAACAAAGTATGAGGAATATATTAAAACAGACGTTTTAGACATGCGACCGATTTTTATGTACAGTTAACAAGGTAACCTACAAGTTTCCATAATGTAATCATGAAGGTAGCCGCAAACCCTACTTAACCACAATCCCTTGGCGCTCGAACCGAACAAGGGAAGGGGAAGAAACACAGTGAATCCTTTATGTTATTCGCTACCGCATGGTTTGGCAACTAGTCTACTAGTAATTTCGACCTATAAATGTGATGTTGCACATACCTCCTCAGCGGGGTGGATGTGGAGTTTGTCGATAATAACGCGTCCCGCAAGGGTGCGCGACAAGCGAGTCGCTTGTGCCGTCTTATGGGCTTCAATTAGCTCAGCGAGCGTGTTAAAAATTCCCAGCGTCAGCAGTCGATCTGGGTTGGTGTATGCCGACAGGCCAAAGGCCGCCTTGTATGCTGTTCTAATGATGCTATTAAGTGTCTCTTCGTCACTGCGACGCAGATGATAGGACATATGCAGGATCGGTGCACACCCGAAGCCCGCCGTAAGGATAGGGATAAAGAAGGGAGTGAAAGAAGTAAGAGGTGCCGTAGTGGAGGGCTTAGGTGTGATCAGTGCGACGCCTGCCGTGGAGAACGGCAGATATGTGCGCTCCATCACCGCGTTGCGGAGAGGAGGAAAGGATGCAGCGCAGGTGTGCTGCCTGATGATGATGATAGCAACTTTATTTTGCCACCAGATAAGGAGGCCCCCAACTCCCCGTTCCCGGTACGCAGGCCTGGGTGACGGGGGCCGGGACCTCCGCGATTAGAAGCAGGCAAAGAACTCTCAACTTCTCGCGGCTTCTTCCGCCAGGCGGATGGCTTGTTGCTCTGGAGCAGAAACCTTGCTTCGCGGCAGGGCTTCCCAGGTTTCTGTACAATTTATATTTGCTTTAGCCCCTGGGGAGCTAGCGCAATCCCAGATTATGTGGTCGAGGGTCCCTCTCGCCCGACAGTACTTGCACTTATCGTTTTGTCACACATCTTCTGAACATGATATGCCCAGACCACGTTTACGAAGTTCTCAGCTTGGAGGCGCCGCCATGCAATTACCTTCCTGTTGTTTACACTTTTATACAGGTGGTGGCACCAGTCTTCGCTGTAACATATAATTTTCGACAAAAATCCGTATAATTTCGCAGACGCTCGTCAATGTTCAGGCAGTCGGGCGGCTCCACAGTTCCCCGGAAGTAGAAAGCCCGGGCTAACTCGTGCACCGCATCGTTGCCAGGAACGGACGCGTGCACAGGAGTTCAAATTAGGCTAGTTTTGTGTTTAGCCGTCTATTTGCCGGAATTCTTGCCGGTTCCGACGAGGTCGTACCCTTTCCATAATAATAGATGGCCGTTTTTCTGTCGCTAATTATATAATAGGCTTCCGTTTCAACGCAAGCAAGCGCTATCGCAACTTCTTCAGCTGATTCCGTGTTTCGGCGGCATGTCGGGTGCGGCGGTGTCCTCAGTGGTCGACGGCCGCGGTGCCGCATATCGGCAGCCACCATTAGGTGTGCTGCCTATTCCCTCCATGACGTCACTCATCTTGACCGAGCGGAGCGGGAAGGAAGGAAGGAAAACGTTTATTGAGTTCTAGAGAGTAGGTGAGCAATTTGGCGGAGTCAGATGTGTCGTCCGTCTTAGAAATGGTCGTCTGCCCCTAGTCCAGGGCTCCGCTGGATGCCGCTGCCAGCTGTGCTCGCCGGATCAGCCCAAGTTGGACGTCCTGACGGTCGCTGGAGAGCAGTCCTTTCCATTGCTCCGCACTCGGGTATGGTATTTTTGGTGCCACCTCTATTTTCTGGCAGGCCCACGTTATGTGATAGGGCGTGGGTGTTTCATGGCACCATGGGCATTTGTCTGTGTATTGTGTGGGTTGTATTTTGTTGAGTGTATTTAGATTAGGGTATGAGCCCGTCTGTAGCAGCCTCCAGGCGACGGCGTCTTCCCTGGAGAGAGATTTTTGTGGTGGGGGTTACCGTTTCCTGCAGCCCTTGTAGTGGTTTAAGATTGCCGAGTAATCTCTAGGGATAGGTTCGGCTTCCTCGAGGTCGCTTGTGTGGAGAGCTCGGTAAAAAGTGTACCCTCGAGCTGCCCTGTCGACCGCTTGGTTGCCTTCGACTCCCGCGTGTCCGGGCGTCCATACTATGGTATGTTTTATTGGTTCTTCTTCTTCTCTGCCTTGTTTGGGTCGGTCCCCAGAGCGGAGTATGCGGAGCGCTCTGTGGCCTATTCTGCCTAACATGAATTTTCGGCACGCCGTTTAAGAGTCGGTTAGTATTGTTAAGGATCGCTTAGTCCGGTAGCCCTCCGCTGCCGCTAGAGCGACGGCCACTTCTTCACCCTCGTCTACCGTGCAGTCCCTTTAGCGACGCGCTGATGATTTCCCGCATGTCCGAGTTTATCACTGCCGCTACCGCGTTGGGGTTGTTTTGTCCCGTCCTTATGGAGCATGTGGCTGCGTCCACATACATCGTTGTTGCCTGGGGGCTAGCGATTTTTGGGCGTACTCGGCTCTCGCCTTTCTACGTTCTTCGTGTAGGTTGGGGTCCATGTTCTTGGGGATGGGGTCACTCTAATTGTGCCCCTAATTCCGTCCGGGATAGTCGCGGTTCGCTGGATTTCTTGTATTCGTTCGTTGCATCCCAACTTCTGCAGAAGCTCCCTGCCAGACGAAGTCTGCTGTAGTCTCTGCAACTGGGCGACGCGTTGTGCCTCTCTCAGGTCTTCAAAGTTGTTATGAAGTCCTAGTGTTAAAGCTTCTCTGTGGATGTGCGTTGCGGTAGATGGAGTGCTGTTTGTATGCTTTGCGTATAATCGCATCAATCTGTTGGATTTCGCTTTTGATTGGGTTGTAGTATGGAAGACTGTAGGTGACTCGGCTGATCACCAAGCTCCTGACCAGCTTCAGCATGTCTTCTTCTCGCATGCCCGAGCGTTTTTGGAGACGCGCGTGATCATGCGGGCAACTTGTAGTGTGGAAGCTTTGAGTAGAGCAAGTGCATGTGTACACCGTTGGTTTGATTGTATCCACTTGCCCAAGATTATTATGAGTGTTTTCTCTGGTATGGGTTTTCCTTCCAGGTAGATGTTGAGCCTAAGCTAGTCGCTGTTCGGGACTGTGCGGTTTTGTTTCGCTCTTCAGACTCTGAGCAGTTCTAATTTTTCGGTGGAGCATGCTAGCCCTCTCGCTTTTACGTAGTTCTCTACGCAGGTCGCGGCCTCCTGTAGTCTTTCTTCCTTTTCTTTTAGTGAGCCTGTATTTGTCCAGATGGTGATGTCGTCGGCATACATGGCATGGTGTATTCCTTTGACTTCCTTAAGTTGTTATGCAAGGCTGATCATTTCAACGTTAAAAAGCGTAGGTGAGATGACCAAGCCTTGGGGAGTTCCCTTGTTAGGGGTGTGGAACTTCTCCGAACGGAGTTCTCCCAGCCCTATCGTCACTGTTCTGAGAGGAAAGCTTTGACGTAACCGAAGACCCTCCTGCCGCAGTTCAGGTCGTCAAGGCCTGTCAGGATGGCTCCGTGGCTTACGTTGTCAAAAGCTCCTTTGATATCCAGTGCCATTATTACGTTCTCTCCGTCCCTAGGGACGTTACTCAGAACTGCTTCTTTGATTTGTAGAAGTACGTCTTTGACTTGTAGAAGTTACGGAGCGAGAGAGCCTCTGCGGGAATCGCATGCGCAGTGCATCAAAATGGGTCCTGCATAAAACGCCGGTGCACTGTGATGCGTTCAGCGTAAGGATAGGTGGGTTCGATGCGGTGCCTGCCGTAAAGACCGCCAGTCGCTCGACCACGAACGGAGCCAGGGAGATGCAGCTTATCGCTTTCGAACAGTGTTAACCTGAGCTAGCCCACCAGCGCAGTAGCAAGCTGTCTCACATATCCCTGTTGACGCACGAACCGCGCCGTACGGGAAGGGATAAAAGAGGGAGTTAAAAAGAAAGGAAGACAAAAACTCCGTAGCAGAGGGCTTCAGAATAAAAATTGAAAATTACTTCCTGAGGAAAGGAAATGGAGCACTACCTGTCTCACCTATCTCAATGGACGCCTCAACTACGCCGTAAAGGAAGGGATAAGGGAGAGACTAGGAGAAGGAAGAAAGAGGTGCCGTAGTGGAGGGCTCCATGATAATTTCGGCCAGCTGCGGATCTTTAACGTGCACTCACATCGCGCAGCACACCGGCCCCCGGCGTTTCGCTTCCATCGAAACGCGGCCGCCGCGCTCTGGTTCAACCCCAGGTGCTCCGGATCAGTAGCCGAGCACCTAACCACTGAGCCACAGCGGCGGGTTTTCAACTGCGTGCTCGATATGGTCGCTATTGTGCAGGGCCCCGGCAGGGGCAAGCCAGTCTGGAACGTGCGCGATCTGCGCTGCCTCGTACTCAGAGGCGCTTATAAGTTGTGTCGAACAGTGTGTGCTTGAATGGCGACACGAGGGAAGAGATTTCGCAGGCCTAATTGCGAACTTCGGTGGTTGGTGCCGTGCCCTGTGACCAGTATCACACTCCTCTATCCGCACCTTCAATTGATTATCCATAACCATTCCTCTAACCTCTTTCCCGTACCTCTCTCTGTTCGTCCTGCATGGTCCCGCCCAGCATGGTCCCGACCACATACTGCTGAGCTGCTCATTACGACATGAGTCCGGCCGCCAGCAACACTTGGTGTCCCTTGGGCCCACCATCTAATGCTCCTTGTGGACTCTCGCTTAAGGAGTCAGCCACCCCCGGAAGACTCCGAACTTCAACTTGAAGACACCCGGGTCCCGTTGAATCGACCAATTTTTGGCGCCAATAAAGTTTTTCTCTCTCTTTCTTAATGAGTCAAACTATTTTAGGGCCGAGCCCGTAGTATCTTAATCTGACTTGCGGCGTAGATCTAACAATACCGTCAGCTTCGGATCGTGAGGGAGAGTGAAGTTTTATTTACTTCAAGGGATTTCACAATTTCAAAGTAAACAACATATTTTCTATGAGCTACATAAGATTTTAAAAGCATTTGAAATTTGAAAAGGAAAAAATAAAAATTGGCTTTGAGCAAAGGAAATGCCGCAGTAACTGTCTCACATATGTCGCCGGACACCCGAATCGCGCTTTAAGAAAAGGGATAAAGGAGCGAGTGAAAGAAGAAAAGAAGAGGTGCCCTTGTGGAGGGCTTCTGAATAAAAATTGAAAATTATATTTTTGAGGAAAGGAAATGACGCAGTAACTGTCTCACATAAATCCGTGGATACCCGATCCATGCCATCGTAATGGAGTTAGTGAAAGAAGAAAGGAAGGGAAAGTGCCGTAGTAGAGGGCTTCGGACTTAGTAGTGGTGGTTGTGGTTTATTAAAATATATATAAAATGGAAGGATAAGATTTTTGCTAGCCCCGGCATCTGCCATCGATACTAAAGCACCTGAGCTGGGGCAGCGGAAATAAAGGATAGCAGACAGAATAAGAAATGAAATGAATGTGGCGATGGGGGACAGGAAGAGAGGATATATGGTTAGAGGTAATATACACAATCTATTTACATAATAAGAAATGTGTGCAGGTTTCGATTAGTAATCGGAATAAAAATTCAAAAGTGGTTTTCGAGGAAAGTAAATGGCGCATTAACTCTCACATTTCGGTGGACGCCCCAACTGCGGCATGAGAGAAGGGATAAAGGAGGGACAAGAAAAGGAAGAAAGAGGTGCCGTAGTGGACGGCTCCGTAAAATGTCGACCACCTGGGGATCTTCAACGTGAACAGACTGCTGTCGCGGGAGCTTCGCTCGTTGCAGTTGCGACAGGCTAATCAGATTTCCAGGCTGGCTTTTGCGTGAAAGGTGCTCGTAGTGACTGTGAAAAACCTCCTTGTGGTGAAATCTGTGCACTTGGTGACTTCAAGTGAGTGTTACACGTGCCATCCTGCTTTGCGTCCGGCTCCACAAGTAGCAATAGAAAAGAGGCCGCTGATAACTTTTTCGCATGACCTCACGATGACAGCCACTTAATAAATGGGCGCAGATACTACGGTCAAATTCCGCGAGGGAGAAGGAAGAGAAAGGTCCAAGCACTGGAGGCAGAACTCCTCAGAAGTTGCAGCCAAGGAAATCAAAGAGCACTGGACGATCTCCTTCCTTTGCAGCGCCTGGGGTTCCTGTCATCAGCACACGGCATGACAGTGCACAGCTCGATGTTTGTACACTAAAACAGTGCTGTCGTTACATCTAATGGCGTAAAGTGCTATAACCGACGAAAAAAACATAGTGAGAAACTAAAGTGCTTGGATTGCATGAAACACACGAAACGTAACAGTAGAAGCGCTCCTCGTTTATTATCATGTTATTTTCAACCTTATCGTGTGTACCGTAGTGCCGTGCAGCTATGGGTGTGGCGCTGCCTGCCGTTACGGAGGTGTAGCATACGACGCGCGAAATGTGTAGAAAAGGACGACTGCAGCGCCGTTAGTTCCAGCGATGCCCACAATGGGCACGCAAACAAGCGTCAGGTGTCGGAAGCTGCGGAACTGAAATTGTGCGCATTGAATCTTGACCGCATTCTTCATCCTTGTCGAATACTCTTCGGCTTCTAAATCATTTTTCAGCCTCACTTGAAAACAAGAATTTTGTGCTAGCACAAAAAAACCACGGCGTACATCGCAATGGTAAACCAGGAACTGCAAGCATCCCTTCTTTCCTCTGTTTTCGCCTCTTACTTACTAGAACTCTCACAGAAATCTTTGTATACTTTCGATCTGCTTCTCTTGCTCTTTCTTCTCCATCTTCATGTTTAAAGCGAAAACTTTACTGGCCGCAGGTTGAGCAGTTTCGCGCGATTCCTAGAGAGCCGTGCTGCGCATGCGCGAGGAGCAGTGAGGACACATGGCGCATTTCTCTCCCTCGCTCCCTAGTCACAACTGCGCATGCGCCACTAGTAGCACCGAGCCACAGAACGCACCTTGTCTCAAAATGCAAATTTCGATTTATACTTTTCTCTATCTTCTTTCCCTCCCTCTTTTATTCCTTCCTTCACGACGTGGTTCGGGTGTCCATGGAGATATGGAAGACGGTTACTGCGCATTGCGCGCTCGCCGCGCCACATGGCATGACGTCACATCGCGCGGCTCGCCGCCGCCGCTGTTTGGTATGACGTCACACCACGTTCCTCATCGCTGCGCTCGCCTCCGCTCGCTTCGCCAGCTGCGTTGCATGCCTGATAACCTGTCGGAGTGAAAAGGAGAGCTCGTGTGCGCCCCAACCACAGTTGTGTCGCCTTTAATGCGACAACAACATAGCTAGACAATCAGACTAACCTGGACTTGCAATCAAGATTAACCAAGGTTAATCATGCTGTGCCTTAGCATTCGCTATGTATATCCTGGCATAGCCGAGCTAAGCCACTAAGCCGCAGCGTTCACTGGGTGACCAACCTCCCGCGATCAACCATTAATTTAATCGTCACCTGCAAGGGTAGGCGCGTTGCCTATCTAGTGTGCGGAGCGCACTCAAGGTTACAGGTCAAGCCGCGCCTACTTACCCGATACAGAGCAGCTTTCGCTCTCTAACTAGATTCAGCAGTAGTTGAACCGCAGCTCATTTTTTTGTTAACCTGGAATGAAGGACGTTCTCACATAAAAAAAAAACCTCCTATCGTGGCCAGGCAGAAGCCCGCAGACATCGCCGACACAAAGTTCCGCGAAGTAGACGTGAAATGAATGCCAGTACTGGATTTAATCGCGAGCTAGCACCCGAAATATGTTGGACATGTTCTCTTGCGCGCGCGCAAAACAAACCGGAAGTAGAAGAAAAAAATGTCTCGAGGTCTCCCTACTCCTCGAGTCAATCCCTCATCGTGCTTATGTCCATTAACCCCGATGATATCATCATCATCATCATCATCATCATCTCGAGTCGGCTGCTCGAGCTCTCTATGCTCGAGCGGCACGAGACATCGAACGCAGGCCATCTTTTCTTTACAGCCGTTCCTTCATGAGGCACCACCAAGCTAAGTGCGTGCACACTGTCCATCCCGACTAGTCCGCTGCTTAACTCCATCAGAGTGGTTCTGGACTCGAACTCGCGATGCAGGACGATCTTAGCCAAGGAACTGACCGCTGCTGTGAGAGCGAGAGCTACCGGTACATCGCAAAATGTGCCGCGCTTCCATCTGGGCAGCCATCGGACGCCGATCTCGCAAAGTGCTTTGTCGCCTCGGGGCCACGCAGGACCAGTACCATCGGAGCAACCTGTGCCGCGCGGCCATCTGGGCAGCCACCGGACGCCGAGCTCGAAAAGCGCTTCGTTGCCTCGGGTCCACACAGGACCAGTACCATCGGAGCAACCTGTGCCGCGCGGCCATCTGGGCAGCCACCGGACGCCCAGCTCGAAAAGCGCTTCGTTGCCTCGGGGCCACGGAGCACCACTACCATCGGAGAAACCTGTGCTGCGCTTCCTTCTGGGCAGCCACCGGACGCCGAGCTCGCAAAGCGCTTCGTCGCCTCGGGGCCACACAAGAGCAGTACCTACGGAGCAACCTGTGCCGCACTTCCATCTGGGCAGCCACCGGACGCCGAGCTCGCCAAGCGCTTCGTCGCCTCGTGGCCATGCAGCACCAATGGAAGACAAGACGCTGGTGACTACCACGACCACCTCCGTGGCAAAGGCGAAGAGATTTAAGCTCCGAGAAGCGCCTGCGCAGAAATGCACGCAGCCGGTCACAGCCGTCAGCCTTCCCCCACTACCTGCAGGGTGAGTTTTCTTCTAAGCTTTCTCTCTCCCGAGTGGCCTTGATGAACTTGCGGGATATTCCTCTGAGCTGCTTCTCCAAACCCTGTATTCATTGCCTACGGTCAGGGCGCGTGTTAAGCTTCAGGCGGGCGACATGAAAGTCCCACCAGGTCGTTCAGGCGGACGGCATGCAGGTCCCACCAGCTCTAGTTCAGAAGTATTCATTTGCCCAAATCTCGATATTCATATTCGCTTGTAGGCGTCATCTTGCCTCTCTGATTGGTTCTCAGGTGTGTGAATCAGTGCCATTGTTTGCGTCACTCGCTGTCATTTAAGACGCTCGTTTTGCGTCGGCGTGAAATTGATGTGGCGTCGAAAATAGATTTTTAGCAGCACTATTTTTGGTGCCCCGCTCGTAATTATTTATGATTGTGATGAGCAAAAGAAGCTACAGCCGTAGGATGAGAACAACTGAGCTCGACTTGCCAATTTGAGGAAAGCAGCTGCATACTGGAAATGGCCGCTTCCTGTAGTTTGAACGGCTGCCATAAACACGAGATACGCTCGTATTATGGAGTGATGTCAATCTGACCTTCCACCATGTATGCAATGTGTCGCCAATAACAATAATTGCTTTTGGGGAAAGGAAATGGCGCAGTATATGTCTCGTATATCGTTGGACACCTGAACCAAGGCGTAAGGGAAGGAGTAAAGGAGGGAGTGAGAGAAGAAAGGAAGAAAGAGGTGCCGTAGGGGAGGGCTCCGGAATAATTTCGACCACTTGCGGATCGTTAACGTGAAATGACATCGAACAGCAGACGGGCGCCTTAGCGTTTCGCCTCCATCGAAACTCAGCTGCCGCGACCGGGGTCGAACCCCGGAACTCCGGATCAGTAGCCGAGCGCCCTGACCACTGAGCCACCACGGCGGGTGGCGGGGTGTGTCCAAAATTGGTTTTGGGGGAAACGAAATTTTTACCCGCCGAGGTGGCTCAGTGGTTATGGCGCTCGACTACTGATCCGGAGTTCCCGGGTTCGAACCCGACCGCGGCAGTTGCGTTTTTATGGAGGAAAAATGCTAAGGCGCCCGTGTGCTCTGCGATGTCAGTGCACGTTAAAGAATCCCAGGTGGTCGAAATTATTCCGGAGCCCTCCACTACGGGACCTCTTTCTTCCTTTCTTCTTTCACTCCCTCCTTTATCCGTTCCCATACGGCGCGGTTCAGAGGTCGGTCGATATGCGAGACAGATACTGCGCCATTTCCTTTCCCGAAAAACCAAATATTATTATTATAATTATTATTATTATTATTATTGCACTAAATTGCGCAGTATCTGTCACTTATAGGGGGACATCTGAACCGCGCCGTAAGGAAAGGGATAAAGGAGTAAGTGAAAAAAGAAAGGAAGAAAGAGGTGCCATAATGGGGGCTCCAAAATAATTTCGTCCACCTGGGGATCTTTAATGTGCACTGACATCGCACAGCACACGGGCGCCTTAGCGCTTCGTCTCCATCCCAGCGCAGTCGCCGCAGTCGAGTTCGAAATCTAGAGCTGCGAATTCGCCGCCATAATTTCGCCCTGCCACAAAGTACTCAAATCATGCAAAGGAGTGAAAGAAACGCTGATTTACACGGCGTTAGGCCGCCGCAGTTTAACAGGTATTTATGTGATTTCAAAACTAAGCTTATAAAAGTCTTGTTTTCATTGCACAATGCAATACAACGGTGTCATAAGGGCTCATCTGAAATGTGCAGCGTTTAGAGCATTAATAGCGAGAGCTTAAATGTGCAGCCGCATAAGGGGGCTAGCTGCGCTCTCGTTGCAAACCCATCGCTCGCATCGGTCTTTGCGGTTAATCTAATGTGGCAATGGCGGCGCCGGCAGTGCGTGTTGCTGATTTTTGCTGCTTGTTGCATTTATTCGTCGTTTATTAAACCCTTATTATCCCTATGATCGTTTGTGATCCCGATATAAGACGGGCATTCAGCGCGTCAGATACAGTGAAAGAGAGGGAAGAAAGGGCTGCAAAGGGAGACGGAGACCGCAGCTGTCATCCGTTGTTTTCAGACCAATTAGTGATCAGTAATGTGGCCCATCAGCTCGGTGCCTTGCAATGGCGCATGCGTGACGTCAGCTCATTCTACTTTTCGACGAGGACAATGACGCTGCATGAACAGAACCATAGCCCTTAGAACTAACGCGGGAAAAAAATTATTCGTGACTGCTGAGTTTGAAACATCAACAATGGTGCCATGCGCTCACAGTTCCCAAATCCAGAATATTCCTGGCCAACTAGTGGCCTGTGCGAGAATACCAAGTCAGCCATGCTAACGCGCGCTACTTTATCGTTACTCGTACAGTTTGAAACGCTGTCTCAATTCTCTACTATTCTTGATACCTACAAGTGAAGGACAAAAAAAACAGAGAAAAGCGGTCGTCGAAGGGGTTTTGCGGTGCCCCATTTAGTGTGCCTTCTCGATGGAAAGTCCTCACAGTACTGTCTTGTTGCATCTCAGGAAGCAAGACGATGCCTCCCGGAGAGCACTAACAACTAAAAACTTGATCACAGGAAGAAAAAAACGTATGCCCCGCCGCGGTGGCTCAGTGGTTAGGGCGCTCGACTACTGATCCGGAGTTGCCGGGTTCGAGCCCGACCGCGGCGGCTGCGTTTTTATGGAGGAAAAACGCTAAGGCGCCCGTGTGCTGTGCGATGTCAGTGCAAGTTAAAGATCCCCAGGTGGTCGAAATTATTCCGGAGCCCTCCACTACGGCACCTCTCTCTTCCTTACTTCTTTCACTCCCTCCTTTACCCTTCCCTTACGGCGCGGTTCAGGTGTCCAACGATATATGAGACAGATACTGCGCCATTTCCTTTCCCCCAAAACCAATTATTATAAAAAAACGTCACTGTGGCCATGGTTGCTGATTCGAATCGGTTGTTTGGGGACGACTGCTATTTTCCTGGTTGTTATCAACTTACCTTCGGACCACTAGTTTAATGTCGCATAATTGTGGTGTTATCATCATTTCGTATTTTAGACGTGGCGTTACTGACAACTGAACTTGTCGTAGAGCATTATGCGCTTTATCTCCAGCTGTTTTTGTGGCAGTGTAATTGACGCTTGCCCTCGGTGGGTAAGCCATTAGGCTAAGGTTTAAGTGCGCTCGAGCTGCGAAAGTGCCAAGCTCAGCAAAGGCGAACGAGAAAGCGACGATGTAATTGAGGAGAACCAGATATTCATCTTGATTCCTCCACTTGATCCCATAGCAACGCTCGTCGCTGTGGTTACGAACACGCCGATAACGCAAGTGCCAGCTGCGTTCGTAAAGCACGGCGCCACGCTGCGCCAACCGCGTGGTGATTTTCGCCGCTCTGGTGGCGTCATTGCGCTGAACCTTTTCACTCGCTACCGAATGTCCATCTGTCGTGTATACGCCAAATTATTTATTCCTTACTTTTAGAGTTGCTGCTGATAGTGACAGCAGTTTTTATTTGCTTGATAATTTGCACTTCTAACAAAATCATTTTAGCAGTTAAGGCTCAGCTCGATCCTTTATTATAAATATGCAGTTGCAATTGTGAGAGCATATGTGATAACGCAGTAATGCCTGTTAGAGATGCACTAAACTCTATATACAAGTATCGACCAGCAGTTCCTTTTTTCCTTGTTTCTAAACATGAACCCATCGATCAGCAGTCTTTACAGATGCCAAATTCCATGTGCACGCCAGCTTTTATCTGTCTGTCTCCTTTCCCACTTTTAATGTATGCGTGTTTTTTTCTTGGCGTTTGCGAACCGTAATTCATTATGGCTTTCCGTTCACCTGAATTTTGTTCCACACGTGTTTTCGGGTGCAGCCAAAGACGCAACCCTCGCACCGCGTCTGCTGAGGAGCAAGACATTACCTTCCGCTTCACGCATCGTCACGTAAGCCAAGCTGCTGTCGCTAGGAGGGCGTCCGACCGAGGTATACAGTACTCCTTCCTCTGCCAGATGGTTGAGTAAGTAGTCTCAATAGCGCCTGGACACTGCTACAGATTGCGGTTGTCCGCAGCGTCACAGAGAAAGCACGCCACGAGGAATTCGCGTTAGCGTTGATGACACGCAGCTGCTCTGTCCGTGCATACACGCATCGTTGAACAATGACGCAGCAAAATGAATGCGTCTTACATGCAAGGCGTTCGGGACCCACTGGCAAATAATCCAACCGTATATCACTGTGGCAGCTGAAACAATGCGGATAATTTAGGCACAGGTATACGGGCGCTGTAACTGTGGACCAGACAGTGACTGCAGATCCGGACTATTAGATGCAACTTGGAGGGAAAGATTATTAGATCTAAGCTTACCGGCTCAACGCATTAATTAGTGAAAGCTGATTGGCACTGGCAGCCGAGCGGTCTGCAGTGGCAGGCCTCTTTTGACGTTTCACACGAGACAGCCCGTTTGGGCGCCTTTGTGGCTCGTGATGGCGCCTATACGCTCCGTGCATACTCGGATTTCTGCAGCAGCAGCCGGTAGTTATGAATCAAGCCTATCCCCGTTCACCAAACAACACAAGTGCACTGCACAGAAGCCAACTACACAAGAAACATATAGGTTGCGTGGCGAAGCTTTGACTGCAGGCGTGCAAAACTCAAAACGTTTTAAACGCGGCGGAGCCTCCTACCACGGTGTCAGTGGCTCTGTTGAAATCATGGAGAAGTCCGAATCGCTGCTCCCACACTTCTGAACAAATTTCATCTCCTTCGACTTCTTTTCGCCTTTTTTCCCCTATCACATATTTCCCAATGTGCAGAATAACTTGCGCAGTGTGCTTTCGAATCACGGGAACGGTTTTCTTGCAGAATGTTTACAAATCACGGAAATCACCACAGATTTTCGTGAAGTACTGCGCGCTTTGACTCCATGAGCCTGCGTTTTATGGGTGCATGCAAATGTGATACGGCTCTGTTCGCCTTCAAAAAGGCGGGTTTCTTGCGTCGTTTTGTGTGCCTCCTTTCTATTCTGTTGTAAATCTGGTGTACCAACTAGCCCATGCAAGATTTTTAATCGCCACAGAATTTGGCCATTTGAAAGCTGCTGAAAATCCGTGCTCATTCCCGTTTCTTACGTATGTAGCACACAGAGCAAACACCGTTGAAAACTTTCAGGGGCTTTATACGTTTCTCATTGCAAGGCTATTTTGCCGAGAGAAGTCTCAGGACTCTATCGAAGGGCCACTCAAGCGCGCGAACCTTTGAGCAGACCAGTGTAGATACCGTGGTTTGAGCGCGGCGCGACTTCTCTCTGCGGCGTATTTGACAGCGAAATAAGAAACTAACCAGCAATGATTCTTAAGGACTGGTCCCTCAATATCTTTCATTACTGGTCTTTCATACCTGACGTCAAGTAACACGCGCGCACAATACAAAGAATTAGCCAGCTATCCTCGCCCTGCGGCTGTAGTTGTGAACACGGGCCAGCCATTTCTAGATATTTCTTGTGGGTTCTTCTTTCGCTTAGGTATCGAAAGGGTTATGCGCGCAGTTTTCTGGGATGTGATCACGGCTGTCGTGCTGGAGTCGCAATTCCACACATTGGCGGAGCAGATTCCTGGAAGTCACGCCATAATAATGAAAGAAAACGACGGTCTAATTATATTTAAAGAAACGGAAAACAAGCACATTGGTCAACAGCTTACGTATCGCACTTATTCCTTTCGCTGCCACGGACACGCACACACATATTGAAGCTTGGACGGTCGTTCCCTTAGCAAGTGATGGGTGCGAAAGGCGTCGGTCTCCTTCCTCACTATACCCATCTTCCAGCGCTTGCCCTCTGAATTCCTCTGGGCATTCCATGGTGTTTCTAAAGGTAGGCTTAGCGCGGAACCGCGGGCATACAGTGAAAAAGACGACGATCGTTAAGGAGCGATCGGGAATATAGGCGGGTGGAAGGGAGAGTCCTCTGCACTGCGAGTGGAAATACGCATTCGAAGGGTAAGCACGTTTCTGAGAATACCTACTGTGACCAAGCGGACGCGCGTGGCCTGTGTTATTCGAAGCGCTCAAGGAACCAGGACGCATGCACCCTATGGGTTAGTGTACGTATACCGCTGTCCGTTGCACGTTTCTTTATGTCCGGTAAGGCGTAAGCGCACTTGCGCTCTTCACAGTATCTGCGCAGATGTCTTATACTCGCATACTATATAGCCGTGACTATCGTTTCGCGTGGCCACAAAGTGCTGCATCCGACACTGCGATAGGCGAATGCAGTTCTGTTGTCGCAGTGATGTTGTCGCCTTAGTTCTGTTGTCACTGAAGGAGCAGCCGTAATTTCTTAGGGTGCACGCCTTAATCTGACCGGAGCTATACCTAAGTGTCTTCCCTTTTGCATGACACCACGCAGGCATCACAGGTCACTAGCGGCCAATTTGCTGCTTTTAACGCGATTTCTAAGCGACTGCTGTCTTTGTCTCCCTGATTGATTCACCGCCCTCATTCTCTTTTTATCTCGACTACGCAGACGGCTGAACCTGAAAGTTTATGGGCGTACTGCGCGAGCTCGGCGTGTCCTGCTACGCCATGGAAAGGCGCGACGACAGTTTTGGTTTTGTTTTTCGATAGTTTTCGATATTTGTGAATTTGATGATGTAGTTGTAGATTGTGTTGCAAATTATTAAATCTAAAGAACGCATCAGTCGTTTCATCATTCCTTCAATAACATATAAGCACTCTTTGAGCTCTTATCTACGGGAGGAATGTTCACTCGTCAAAAGGGGTTCAAAGTGCAGATATAACTGAATTTTAATAAGAATTAGAGGAAAATGCATTGGGTTAATTCCCCACATATGCAGAAGGTCATTCTCTACATTCATAGATCCCTGGCAGTCCTCATGCCCCTCCTTGGACTGTGGTGCAGCGGTTGAGCGATGCGTCACTGCCCTGCGATGGCAGGTGTTCCAAGCGGCGGGCCTTGTGTGCGCCCCAGGTTGATCTTTCCGAACGACCAATCATCAATTTAACTGGCAGCTGCCACGATGGCCAGTTTTCTCACTATCCCGTGCCCAACTTGTGACGGCAGTGCAAGGTCACGTGAGCTAGCTGGCCTACCTGAATCCCGGGTCGCTCTCTGGGCACCACCTACCAGAGTCGTGCTCGTGATTTTCGCCCACAACGCCGACTACGACGCCGACAGCACAGACAACAGATTTTCTGAACAATGGGCCTTCAACGCTATCGCGTCATTACTTCGAGAGGCTACAAAAATGACTGAGTGCATCAATACATGGCTGTATCATCCGCAGGTCAGTAGAAAGAATGCATACGCTTTACGCCAAGAAATCGATGAATCCGTTTCTCTTGCTGCGCCTATGTCCATAAGTGTTAATCTTAACTTGCAGCGAATGCGTTGACGTGACACTTTCTCTGCTCTGGTAACATTGAAACAAACCTCGGCCCACCCAGGACTCGCCCTGACAGTTACAAGTCCGAAAGGACTATCCTGTAGGGACCAAAGCTAAATTGACAATGTTTACACGAATCAAAGACTAGACCTTGGCATTGCTAAAGGCCAGACCCGGTTCTGCGCATACGGTAAGGTCAAAGACAATCACTCGAAATTTTAGGTGTACTCAAGCGCTTCGAAGTTCTTGAATCGAATAAATGTTCCTAATCTCATTGAGCCTGGCTATCTTCGATTCAGGACGAAGCTAAATATTTGACAGTGGTCTAGACAGCACTCCAGTCTTGTTTAAATGATATGGAAAGCCAGTTAGCAGATAAGATTTCATTCTGCGTTGTATTCCTGATGCAGACGAAGCATGAAACTAGGAGAGAAAGCACTTGCTTCGTTTTCAAACGCACTCTGCAGCGAATCCATGCGAGTACCTAGGTATACAGTATGGTTTGGTTTGGTTTATGGAGGTTTAACGTACCAAAGCGACTCAGGCTATGAAAGACGCCGTAATGAAGGGCTGCGGGAATTTCGACCTCCTGGGGTTCTTTAACGTGCACTGACATCGCACAGTACATGGGCCTCTATGATTTCGCCTCCATCGAAATTCCACCACCGCGGCCGGGATCGAACCCGCGTCTTTCGGGCGGCAGCCGAGCGCCATAACCACTCAGCCACCGCGGCGGCTGGTATACAGGATGTTTTTTTTAATTTTAACAGATTTTTATTTAAAACCTGAATCATGCGCCGGTGCGCTCTCTTTAGGTGGATTGTACTGCAAGGCAGAAAATGTGCACATCATGTGAATCAGTAATTAGACGTTTAACTAACTTCAATTGGGTAATAAACTTTTTATTTTTATTTTAAGGGGAACGGTTGTATTGCGAAATTGATGGCCGTTAAAATCGAAGGTGACTTATTTTTAAATTTTGGCAATGTTTTTTGAAATATCGAACGCCAAAAATGCTAGCTTGAAAGCTTGTGGAGTTGGCTTTCCCGCGCTACCTAAATGTGAAATGGCGTCGCTGAGCGTCGTATCGCTGTCGAAACCAGGACAGCTACTCCTGCATCATCAAATACACAAAACAAGTCTGTATTTGATGAGCAAGAAGTGCGAGAGGCGCCATTTTTGTGATATGCAATACGGGAAAGCCAGCTCAACGACCTTTCAAAAGCATATTTATGAGATTAGATATCTAACACCATTTTTCCTATTAAGAAAATAAACGCAGATCACCTTCGGTGTTGACGGCCATCAGTTGCAGAAAATAATCGTGCCCCCTAATTTATAAAATAAAAAGGTTATTAGTAATTTCAGTTACTTCATCGTTTACTTATTAATTCATATCAGGTACACATTGTGCGCTTTGCTGCGCTGTGCTGCCCAGCTCAATATAAAACATCGACATATCTCTCGCAGTCGTTAAAATATAAATCTGTAAAGGTAAAAATCACCCCGTTGAACGAGCCAATCGACCTTGCACTTTTTCACCAACAAATTGTTGCCCTATTATCAAAATTTCCTCTTTCGAATACAAGGCGAACGTATTTGACCTCCGTGCTTAGCTAATAAGCGAGAAAATTTTCATGTCGGCGCACTTTTTCCCCAGTCACGCATCTGGCACGCAAGAAACATCGTTATTGGGGAAAACCGACCTTAGTAATCAAGGTCCCGCATTCTACATAGCATGCTGGTCGTTAATAGCACCTGCTACGTCTTCAATCCTGAAACTCATACCTTTAAGAAACTGCGAGACCAACCCTCTGCGAAAGTGCACAGAACATTCCCCTTCCCCTAGCCTCAACGGATATCTCAGTGAGCGAAGAAGCAGGAAACCTACAGCATGACACGTGGGCAAGTGCGCTGCCTTTACCGCAGTCGCGCAAAGCCATTCTGTTAGGTGGCGCAACCAGTGTGCGGCTGACATCACAGTAACAGAAACCAGAAATCTGGCTTCATTACAACCTGCCTAGATAACAGTAAGGTATTTGATCAATTGTCCCAGCTTGCAGTTGAGCAGTGCGATCACAACGTGCGATCAGTCATTGGTGTCGTGTCAGCTTTATCTAAAAACCAATCAGTCATGTCACATTAGACCTCAAGGTGACCTTAAAACCATTTTATGCTATCGACCTCCAGATTACTCTTTGAACTTCGCATCAGAGCTGCATAATGTGTTTAACTATGTTATCTGACTTCCAGCAGCGCCCATATCGTTTCAAGGCAATGTTAACTTTCCTGACCTCCCTTGGTCTTCAGATGTAACTGCTAAAACATTATCTTCGTTGCAGGACAGTATGTTCTTGAACCTCTGTTCGCTCTTTTTGCCATTTCTCAGTTGCCAACGCAAATTTAGTATTAACTTCCCATCCGGATCTGTTTTCAAACTTGACCTACTTGGCCGGCCTAAGGGACCGCTTGCTAATTTCGTTTAGCGTCGGCATTCAAACTAACGTAGCTGACAAAGATGTCAAGCAAATACGTGATTGCAACAGCGATGACTCGCAGGCCACCACAGAAGAACATTCTTCATTTCTCTCTGTATTTCCAAGAGATTTTGATATCGCAGCCACAGAAACTATCTTCAGCATTTTCATTGTAAAAGTTTACGATCGGAAAAATAGATTCCTTTACGCGCCATTACACCTTATATAAAAGAATTTTGGCACAACGCACGCATAAAAAGGCTTCCTAATATAGAAACACGTTTTTCCGAAGCTGTCTTCCTGCAGCATTCCTTTTAACACATGTTCGCAAAAAATCCCCGCAAATTTTGGCGAATCTTGAATCATTCAGTTCAACCGTCAGATAAAAACGGTATCTAACAGTAGTATCTTTCAGATAAAAACGGTATCTGAAAGTGGCATGCCCCAGTAATGAGTGGCATGCCAGAAAATCACATTAATGGCCGATATTCCCGCTACACTTATCTTGACCGTATTCGTTTTCTTTGCCTTTCTTACCCTTTCTGCAATGTTGCCTGGACAACTGGCAATTTGTTCTAGCGCTAACAATCACGGAACTCGACGTAAAGGTAAGCGAAGAAATGAAAGCACCCAGTATTTCCTCCACAATCTCCTTCTTCCCGGAGCTCCCGCTGAAACAAAAGAAGTGTTGTTGTTGTTGTTGTTGCTCTTGCTGAGCAGCAGCAGCAGCAGCAGCAGCAGCAGCAGCAGCAGCAGCAGCGGCAGCGGCAGCGGCAGCGGCAGCGGCGGCAGCGGCGGCGGCGGTGGTGGCGGCGGCGGCGGCGGCGGCAGCAGCGGCAGCAGCAGCGGCAGCAGCGGCGGCAGCAGTGGCAGCAGCGGCGGCAGCAGCGGCAGCGGCGGCGGCAGCGGCGGCAGCGGCGGCGGCGGCGGCGGCAGCAGCGGCGGCGGCGGCAGCGGCGGCGGCAGCAGCGGCAGCAGCGGCGGCAGCGGCGGCAGCAGCGGCAGCGGGAGCGGCGGCGGCGGCGGCGGCGGCAGCGGCAGCGGTGGCGGCGGCGGCGGCGGCAGCGGCAGCAGCAGCGGCAGCGGCGGCGGCGGCAGCGGCGGCAGCAGCGGCGGCGGCGGCGGCGGCAGCAACAGCGGCGGCGGCGGCGGCGGCAGCAGCGGCAGCAGCAGCGGCAGCAGCGGCAGCGGCAGCGGCAGCAGCGGCAGCGGCAGCAGCAGCGGCAGCAGCGGCAGCGGCAGCAGCAGTGGCGGCGGCGGCGGCGGCGGCGGCAGCGGCAGCAGCGGCAGCAGCAGCGGCAGCAGCAGCGGCGGCGGCGGCAGCAGCGGCGGCAGCAGCGGCGGCGGCGGCGGCGGCAGCAGCAGCGGCAGCAGCGGCAGCAGCAGCAGCAGCAGCAGCAGCAGCAGCAGCAGCAGCAGCAGCCCACCGGTGTCACCCTAAACCGTGCATCTGCCAAAGTATTTATTCATTACTATTGTACTTGGTGTGTGTGTGTGTGTGTGTGTGCGTGTGTGTGTGTGTGTGTTATGGGGTCACCCTAAACCGTGCATCTGCTAAATACTATTACTAATGTACTTGTTGCGGAGATCCTGATGCTAGGTGTGTGTGTGTGTGAGTGTGTGTGTGTGTGTGTGTGTGTTATGGGGTCACCCTAAACCGTGTATCTGCCAAAGTATTTATTCATTACTATTGTACTTGGCGCGGAGATACCTGATGCTAGGTGTGTGTGTGTGTGTGTGTGTGTTATGGGGTCACCCTAAACCGTGTATCTGCCAAAGTATTTATTCATTACTATTGTACTTGGCGCGGAGATACCTGATGCTAGGTGTGTGTGTGTGTGTGTGTGTTATGGGGGCACCCTAAACCGTGCATCTGCTAAATACTATTACTATTGTACTTTTTGCGGAGATACCTGATGCTAGGGGTGTGTGTGTGTGTGTGTGTGTGTGTATGTGTGTGCGTGTGTGTGTGTGTGTGTTATGGGGTCACCCTAAACCGTGCATCTGCCAAAGTATTTATTCATTACTATTGTTCTTGGCGCGGAGATACCTGATGCTAGGTGTGTGTGTGTGTGTGTGTGTGTGTGTGTGTGTGTGTGTGTGTGTGTGTGTGTGTGTGTGTGTGTGTGTGTGTGTGTGTGTGTGTGTGTGTGTGTGTGTGTGTGTGTGTGTGTGTGTGTGTGTGTGTGTGTGTGTGTGTGTGTGTGTGTGTGTGTGTGTGTGTGTGTGTGTGTGTGTGTGTGTGTGTGTGTGTGTGTGTGTGTTATGGGGTCACTGCGTCCACCCGGCGCAGGGTCGGATGAAATAGGCAACGGCAGGGCACGCTAGGAAATAGTTTATTATCCTAACGCGAGGTAAAGCGCACTGCGGTAGAATGTTCTATCCGTAAAATAGATGTTCAGCAGCTCACCAGGTCGCTGACGTCGTCTGGCGTTTGTGTTCGGGGGGCCGGCGGGCAGCGAAAGGGGTCCGTGGGGCACTTAGGTCAGGTCGGGCAGTGAGAGTCGCTTCACGCCGCGCGTTCCCCCTTTTATCCCCTCGGTCATTGCCTCCCTAGCAGCAAATCGTGGCCGTCAAGCTTAGGCATGCCGACCTTTCCGCAGAAGGCAGCGCGCTGCCGTGACGTCACGTCAGTGCTGTGGCGGAAATGAGCAGAGTCGCAGGGGTGCCTTCTCTCAACAACCCTGGTGGTCAGCGCGCCGGTGTAAGTCACTGTCGCCGCTGGCGCGGGGGACGATGAGGGGATACCAGTGTATCCCACATCCTCCCCTCCTTAAGAAGCCTCCCGTATACAGAAACAGGGCAACATTACTTAGTCTTCTCCGCCATCCAGGGATCGAGGTTCGATGTTCTTCGGCTTCCGCAGGTGCATCAGTTGACTGTCGTGCCACGTCCCTGCCGATCAGCTGCTTCGCCCCAAAGGCTTGGCCTCCCGCTCGATGGCGCTCGGCATCTTGGTCCCCGTCTCGGCCTTCCGAGTGCGCGCGGCTGCGCCGTTCCGCTTGATTTTGGACGACCGCCTGCTTAGGGCTGGCTGCGATGGTCCATGGCTGCGTCGCCCTACTGGGTCAGGGGGCTTCAGAGGCCAGGGCTGCGGCGCTTCTATGCATGGTTGAAGCCGCGGTCGGGCTGCCCTGGCATACCTGCTCAGCAGGGAATGGCCCAGGGTTGCGGTGGTAATGGGGCCCGCGGCAGGCGGTGGCGTGCAGTCGGCAGGTGGGCAGATGCGATCCGATGTGGCATGTAGCCGGGGTGGCCAGGGTGGCGACTGCTGGTCGCGGGCGGGGTGTAGCGTCGGGCCTTGGGCGCGGCGCGTTGCCGAAGCTGTATGGTGGCTGGTAGTTGGTAGTGGAACGGTGTCGTTCTGATGTGTCCTGCTTCTTTTCCATCTGCGCTTAAAAAGGTCAACACAGATGTAGCCAACTCCCGCAGCGCGTGCTACGTGGCTGTTCGACCCTCAAGAGAGTCATGAGGGTTAACGCAAGCCAGTCTTGCGTGACATTGATCGGCGTGAGCGGCCCGTACGTTCATGCATCTAACGAGACTGCCTGCCGGCTCGCGCCCTCGCTCTAGGCTGCGCAGGCAGATTCTGTTTCTGGCTAGGGCGCAAGTTATAGCGGGACGCGAGGTTCGCCGGCTGATAGCAGCGCTCGTTATCCGAGTGCGGCGCGGGTCGGGCTGTGTCCTCAACCCACTCATCTCGCTGCACGTAGCGTTTCAGGTCGCATACGTGCACCGGTCCGCCTGTCGGTTTCGACCGCAAGTCCTCGAGCCTGTAAACGAGCGAGGAAAGTTTCTCTCGCACGCGGAACGGCCCGATCCATTTCGGCGCCAACGATGCCGCAAACTGTTTGCTAGCGTCGCTGAGAACGTGCTGGCGTCGAAGCACCAGATCGCCCACTTCGTAGTGAACATCCCGGTGCGAGCGGTCGTACTGTGCTTTTTGCTGCGCCCTGGCAGTGCCCAAGTTGCGGCGAGCCTTGCGTAAGGCCTCCGTTATCTTAGCACGCAGCTGTGTCGCGTACTTAGCTCGTGCTGACGAAGCGACTGGCGTCTTCCTGCCGTCCGATAGAATCCGGTCCTTCGGATTTAGCAGCTCTCTACCCAGATTGAGAGAAGACGGTGCATACCCCGTCGAGCGGTTAACGGTCGAACGCAAAGCAAACGCGATCTCCGGCAGATAGGAGTCCCAATTTCTGTGCCTCTCAGAGTACGCGACAAGCAAGTGCTTAATGTTGGGACTAACTCGTTCCGTGGGGTTCGACTGAGCTTGATAGGTGGTCGTTTTATTGTGCTTATTTGCTGAGTTCAGCGCACGAATCAACGAACACCTTCGCAGTGAAGTAAGACGCGTTGTCCGTTATCAGCTGCTCTGGGAAACCGAACCTGGTGAATACGTCCATCAGCTTCTCCATGATCACTTGTGCCGTCAGCTATCAAAGGGGGAAAAGTTCAACCCACTTACTGAAGTGATCCGTGACCACCAGCAAGACCTTGTTCCTACTCGGTGTCATAGGATACGGTCCCATGATGTCGCACGCCGCGATTTGCCAGGGAGTCTGGCTGTTAATCGGGTGCATGAGGCCGGGTGGTCGTCCGCCTCGGGGCTTCACACTTTGGCACACATGGCACGAGCGGGCGTAGCGTATTATGTCCCTTTTCATGCAAAGCCAGGTAGCAAAGCGACACAACTTAGTGTAAGTCTTGGGGCCGCTTGCATGCCCAGCGATGCATGAGTCGTGAAAGTAGCGTAACAGTGCCGCTCTCAATACTCGCGGTATCACCACCTTGAACGCCTCGTTTGTGTCGTTATCGGAGGACATATACCTCAGCAGGACGCCGTCGGAATCCAGCAGATACGAATCCATCGCGCTCACAGCACTACCAGCTGTTTCCGAGCGCTCCGCACCGACAGCAAAACCAGCTGTCTCCGTGTGCGGGCCGGCCCTGCTGCACGGCTCCCGAAGCCCGTCGAACAACTTTCGACAAAACGGATCCTTCTGCTGAGCTTCGAGCAGCTCCTTTCTGCTGAACACGATCCCCACGGAACTCGCGTAGTCAACGTGGTTCACGCTCTCGCCCTGGATCAACGGTTGGTCCGCGTTCCTTACATGGGCTACGGCTCGGGTCTGTCCCTCACTCTCTCCGGCTGTCGGGCGGTCAGTCGCGTGACCTTTCTCGCACTGGAAAGGCGCTCGCGAGAGTGCGTCAGCCACAGCGTTGTTTTTCCCTTTGCGGTAGTGCACGGTGAAGTCGTAACGCTGCAGCAACAGAGACCAACGCGCTAGGCGGCCGCTCGGCTCGCTGAGTCGTCTCAGTCAGGTGAGCGCCATGTGATCCGTCTCGATCACAAATGCCACCCATCGACGTAGTAATCGAACTTACGCAGAGCAAAAACTATCGCGAGGCTTTCCTTCTCTGTCACCGAGTAGTTTCTCTCTGCCGGCGTCAACGAACGGCTCGCGAAAGCTACCGGACGGAGAACGCCTTCATACTCCTGAAGCAACACTGCTCCTAAGCCCAGGTCGCTTGCGTCGGTTTGAATCACAGACTCCCTGTTCAGGTCGGGTAGCTGCAACTCAGCCGTGTCAGCGAGCAATTTGGTGAGGTTGCGCAGTGCATCCTCTTACTCGTCACCCCAACTCCAGCGCTCGCCTTTCTTCAAAAGCTTTGTCAAAGGTGCCTGCAGCACTGCGCAATCTGGGATGAACTGGCGATAAAAGTTCCCCATTCCCAGGAAGCGCCTGGGACCGGTTATATCTATGGGCGACGGAAACATAAGCAAAGCCTCAAGCTTATCATAGCACGGCAGAATGCAGCCTCTGTCGATCGTGAACCCCAACAGTGTTATTCGGGTCGTGGCGATCTGTGCCTTCTTCGGGTTCAAAGTGATTCCCACGGATCAGCCTCTCAAGGACGTCCCTCAAGTGGCGCAGGTGTTCCTCGAACGTTTTCGAGTACACCACGATGTCGTCTACGTACGTGAGCGCATGTTGCCAATTCGCATCTCCCAGAACACGGTCCATTAGGCGCTGATAAGTAGCGGGTGCTCCTACCAAGCCAAAGGACATTCTCTTGAACTGAAAAAGGCCTCTGTGACAAGTGAAAGCAGTTTTCACCTTGTCCCGTGCATTCATTTCAACCTGAAAGTATCCGCGGCGAACATCGAGCGTTGTGAAGTACTTCGCCCCTCCGAAGTTGGACACTAGGGAAGAAATGGTTGGTAGAGGGTACGCGTCTTTCCTCGTAACCTCATTCAGTTTGCGGTAGCCCACGCAAAGTCGATATGTATCGTCTTTCTTTGGAGCCAAGACTACGGGGAAGCCCCAAGGGCTGTTAGTCCTCTCAACAACGCCAGTGTCGATAAGTTCGTCCAAAGCGCTGTCCAGTACTTTTCTCTTAGCCAAGATAATTGGTCTAGGATTGCGCCTCCAAGGCAGTGAGTGCGTCACCGTGTCCATTCGGTGCCTGACTAGGGTAGTGAGGCCCGGGCGGTCAGTGAATGTCGCGTTGTACTCGCAGAGGAGCGATGACAACAGTGCCTCCTCCCTCTCAGTCACGCTGTTCACTTCCGACAACAAGGGGTGCGCTGACCCTCCCTGCGCGGCAGAGCAGTATTCTACCGCGGCAACCTTCTCTCTGCCCTCTCCCTCAGCGGCGATGGTCCGCTCGCCTCCTTGATCTCGGGCTGGCGGGGTGGATTTATAACGGTCTCCCCCCGCTCGAGCCACGTTCGGAGTCTGAATGGTCTGCGACGCCGCTGGCGCTTTCGCGAAAGGCTTCAAGGCGCCTGAAGTGCGCTCCCTGTCACCTCCGCTGCTGATGTCTATCACAATACCTGTCTTGGCTAGGAAGTCTCGTCCAAGAATTACAGGAACGGATAAGCAGGGAAGCTGAACGAGGCGCTGTCGCCGCACGCGTCTTTCCCAGTGAACCACTATCCTAGCTGCACCGCTTTAATGCGCTCTGCCGCTCGCGAGGCGAAAAGTGGTATCGCACTCTCTCAGCCAGATTTTGTTCTGGCGGAGATGGTTTAACACCTCTTCACCGAACAAAGAAGCGCTTGCTCCTCTATCTAGTAACGCGGTGAATTTCATTCGAGCTATCGTTAGCTCAATGAACGGCGCTGACAGGTCAACAGAACTTCCTACGCGACATGCCAAATGCGCTAGCAAACCGGGGTTTCTGCGTACGCCGCGCGGGATCGAAGGTCGATCTCCGGAGGCTTTGGCCGTTTCCCGACCGTGTTTGGTCACGGGCGGGAGGGCGGCCACACTCGCGGGCGAAGTGCCCGGCTGGTCGCACCGGTAGCAACGGTTGCCCGGGCCCCGACGGGCTAGGCGCTGGTCGCCACGTTCCGGTCGGTCATCTCGAACTCGCGGCGTGGACGGTGGGGGGCCGTTCGTGCGGCCGCGTGTCGGCCTCGCGATCTCGCCTCGGTTCGTTCCGCTCTGCGGCAGCGTGTGCTGTTCGCAACGCGTAGCTGAATGGGTCCAAAGTGCGGTCGGACAACTCCCAACCCGTTGGAACACGCTCGTCCGCAAACCGTGCTGACGCTTCAGCTCTGGACGGACTGCGCGCTGAGCTACCATTCCACACGCAGCGCGGTTCAAGTGACAGCGTTGCGGGTGGGGGCGGCCGATACGCTCGCGCAGGGAGGATGTCTGCCTTGTAATGTCGCTGCTGCCTTGTAATGGTCTCTTGGGCCTCGTCAAGCTTTTGTGTAGCTTTTAGCCCAAGAGACCATCCAGTTGTCTTCTGGAAAATAAAGATGTAAAGATGTATGAATGCGCTTCGCCTCAGCAGCCAGCTCATCCAAATCTCTGAACCTGACTCCTCCCAGGTAGGCCGTGAAAGTCGGGTGCGCTTGTCTCGTGACACGCTTAACTTTCTCCGAGTTCATGGCGCGAGGGTCAGCGAGGCGATAAAGTTCGTCCATCGCTCGGACGTACTCTAACAGAGACTCGTCGGGGTGCTGGGTTCGGAGCACCAGCTCTCTCCTCAAACGCCACTAATAGTTTGCGGGAAGGAATTCGTCGCGGAAGCTTGCGCAAAACTCCTCCATTGTCCTCGCTCGGTTGCCGGCTAGTCGGTACCAGCGAGCCGCCTGCTCCGTCAAAGAAACAGGAACAACACGCGAGAGCATTTCGGCGTCTATCGCCGATCCTTGTCACTTGCTGATAATGCAGCAGACGGTCGAGGTACTCATTTGCTCCCGTAGTGTCGTGGTACCCCGTGTAGGTAGGCAAGTCTATCCTAACACGTGGTGACAGGCCCGGGTCTTGCAAATTGGTTTGCAAAATACCCGCTAGACTGCATAACCTGCATTGCGTTCTGCAAGAGCAACTCGTATGATTGCGGACTAACACCCCTGAGTTCGGCGCAGCCGCTGATGCCGTCGAATGATGAGGCCTAGCTGCCTCATTGTTCGCGCCGCGGAGCGGCGAGGTGGCCGATGTGGAGCCCTCCATGCCAGGCCTAAGTCCTACCAACGTGTCAGGGAATTTTCCTCGGCTATTCCGCGTGGAACGCCCAAGATTCACATATTCAATCCCTTCTAACGGCGCGTCAAGTAGGGAGCCCTGATTATGTGCCGCTGGCTCCGACAGCATTTGTTTATGCTGTCGGAGCCAGCAAGACACTCCTGCAAGACACTCCTGTCGGCTGTCATCCTTGGTTAGGGGGACGGTAGTCGTTCGCTCGAACAAAGGTCACTGCTCGATTGTATAGTTCGCCCCACGTTCGGGCGACAAGACATGGGGTCACTCTGCGTCCAGCCAGCGGGGAAGGCGAGCTTCTGTGCCAGCTACACGCAGGAGTTATTCAAGTACGCAACACGTTTCCTCAACCCGTGGCGCAGAGTCGCAGCCACGGCAGGTTCGGACGAAATAGGCAAAGGTAGGGCACGTTAGGAAATAGTTTATTATCCTAACGCGAGGTAAAGCGCACCGCGGAAGAATGTTCCATCCGTAAAATAGATCTTCAGCAGCTCACCAGGTCGTTGACGTCGTCTGGCGTTGGTGTTCGGGGGGCCGGCGGGCAGCGAAAGGGGTCCGTGGGGCACTTATGTAAGGTCCGGCAGCGAGAGTGTCGCTTCCCGCCGCGCGTTCCCCCTTTTATCCCCTCGGTCATTGCCTCCCTCGCAGCAAATCGTTGCCGTCAAGCTTAGGCATGCCACCCTCTCCTCAGAAGGCAGCGCGCTGCCGTGACGTCACGTCAGTGCTGGGGCGGAAATGAGCAGATCAGAGGGGTGCCTTCTCTCCACATTCCTGGTGGCCAGCGCACCCGTGTATCGCCGCTGGCGCGGGGGACGAGCAGGGGATACCAGTGTATGCCACATCGTGTGTGTGTGTGTGTGTGTGTGTGTGTGTGTGTGTGTGTGTGTGTGTGTGTGTGTGTGTGTGTGTGTGTGTGTGTGTGTGTGTGTGTGTGTGTGTGTGTGTGTGTGTGTGTGTGTGTGTGTGTGTGTGTTCGCTTGTGCACAACTTCTTGGGTGCAGACAACGGCGCAGACCTCGAACACCAATGGGGCAAAACATCGGCTTGTGCTAAACCTTTCTTTAGCACAAGCCGATGTTTTGCCCAATTGGTGGCGGCGACTCCTTGGGCGGAAACCAAGACTGCCATCGCTTTCGTCATGACGGCCGAGCCGCTGCCCTAGGATTACGTCCGGCCGAGTGGCTGCTGCTGCTGCTGCTGCCAGCCGCTTTCGTAAGTGGCGTCTCACAGACACGGGCACACTGCTCTCCTCGTTGCGGCGTTCCGCGCACAATCTTGCACGAAACTCGCGGTCAGGAGCAAATGATATCCGAAGTGCTATGCAGCTGCACTCTCTGTGTAGACGCGCCTGGCTTCGAGACAACACAATAAGGACAATTGGGGGAGAGCCTCATACTTAGACTTCTGTGGAGGGTGCTTGCGAGCAGCTGGGAAATAATCAAGCCGCATGTAACAGGAAGAATGCATACACTTATAGGCGTTGGTATACGTGTGGTGTACCAGATAACCAGGGAAGGTAAACATTAACTGAATATCCGAACCACTTATGCAGACAGTAGAATGAAAAAGCTATTGAGTGGGCATGAAAGGTACACACAGACCATGAACAGCAGCTTACCAGTACACTTCAAAAGCAGAGTTCAAGAGGAAAATTCAATGGCTGTATATCGACATTACACACCTATGGACAGAGACATGGAGGCTAGCGACTGGAGTGCAGCCGGCTATGGAAAGGGAAAAGAGTGGGGAATGTTAATTGACGGAGAGAAATAGAAGAGTGGGCAAGGGGAGAAACGCGTGTTAACGATATCCTATATGGCATCAGAGGAAGGGGCATGTGTAGGGTATGTAGTACGGAGTGCTAAAACCGGACGGTTCCTTAGTGTGATGGAGTGCATTCCAAGGGAAAACGAATGTTGCTGGATGCGGCACAGCCATGGCGGCAGATCGGATTAGGAAGTTTACGGGGTGCAGCAGGACGGGGTTAATTCTTGAATTAGAGAGGCGATTGTCTTGAAGTGCACGTTGCTGGGACGATGATAGCGATGGTGATGGTTGAATGGCTGCCACTGAAACATTGCGAGGCTTTCACTGATATATATTATCACGGAACCAAGGATCGAGACATCGTTCATTCACTGGCAGCTTTCCTAGAAAAAAAGCTCTCAGGGCGCGTGTGTCAAAATTAACCTCCTTGTCTTTCGTGCTACTTGAAGCCATATGGTGGCATTATTCCCCCTCCCCAAAAAAGAAACACTGAAAACCATTAGGGCGCTACGAGCAAACTGGAGGTGGTAAAGGAACAACAAACGAAGGGGCAAAATGGCAGCTGGCAAACGCGCTCCGTACGAGGAGAAGAAATGGGGAAGCGCTGTCAGGTAGTGTGTGAAATGGGGCTTCATACGGAGTACGTGCACTACTTCAGGCTGGGTTCGACGGCGCGCACTCTTCACAGAACCGCCGGGCAGAACATAAGTCGCATCCGTGATGCTATGCAATACTCTATAGGCTTAAGTAGCAGCATATGAGTTTCTCCGACAAGCGTGGGCTACTGACAGGGGTCCACACGCACACTTTGTCGTCGGTACCCGACATGTCGCGGTGTCATTGCTTGTAGCGGCGTGCACGTGTTCCTTGCCCCCTGATGAGCATGCGGGCCAGACAGCGGGCTTCCTCTGCGTGTGGGACAAATTCCCCGGCGTTTGGCGTGAGCGCCCAGTCACCGGTATTGCACAGAAACATGGCATCCAGCATTGTGTGCACAATGCGCCAATAAACGAGATGAAATGGCGTCAAGTGTGTTGTTCCTTGTACGCCCGTATTGTACGCGAAAGCCACGTATGGGAGGATCTCATTCCAAGTCTTGTGCTGGACGTCTACGTACTTTGAGAGCATATCAGCTACGGTTTTGTTCAGTCGCTCGGTGAGCCTATTTTTACCCCAAAGAGACTATTTTTCTAAATTTCTTACTCTTCCATGAACAAAAGGTTATTTTTGCTGACCGACCTGGCCTATTGCGTTCCTTATACTTGGCGCCCAGGCAAGGGCTTTAGAAAAGGTGACATATAGTTGAACCAAACATTAGATGCAATGTGTTTGCAAAAAATGCCATGCAAGGAAATAGGCTGTCATAATTAAGGCACACGGACTGCTGGCCGTCCTATAGGCGCGTCTTCAGTTCGGCACAGGGGCAGCGCATGCTCCAGTTCTTCACTGCATCATCCGACTTGACCTATTTAACTGGAAACCAGTAGGAGAACGAAGTCAAAGGTTATACAAAATGCAAACAATTTCGCCCAGCTCTTTATTCGGCTTCTGGAGCAGATGTTCTATCAGTGACTTTTTTATCTGACTTCAGCTAAAGGGCGCACTCCACAGAAGACCGGCAGTGGCCGCCAATAAGCTGTGACTTGCTAACACGGCCTACCATTTCAGCGCAGCTCGTCTCGGATTACCCTTCGTTCAGCGCTCCATAGAGTAATACGCACACTTTTGTGTGGGCATGATCACTGCTGTCATGCTGGATTCGCACTGCCGTGCATTGGATGGCTTATTTTGTTCAGAATTTCTTGTTGTATACTAAGCGGACAGAAATTTGGATGATTATAATAAAGCAAAACGACAAGTTAATGGACATAAAACGAAAGGAAACAAAGTTGAGCCGGGTTATAATTTAGACGAAGGGCTCCTGAAAGTTCTTCATTGTAGCCAAGAACGTAATCAGGAGCCGAATCCGCGAGATGGTTCGCTTTGGAACCGGTTCGGTTCCCCTCTAGCTGCCGCGCGCGATTGGTCGCCTGTCGTCACAGCCAGCGTGGCGACATCTCCCGGAGGCGGAATCGTGGTTTTTGTACACGTCACACGAGCTGTCAATCAAGTGAGAGCGAACCGGTGAGTCACCCGACCGTGGAACCGAGACGCTGGCGTTCGCTTCAGTGTAAATGTGGTTCCTCCGTCTGACTTCTTGATGTACGCGCTGTTAATGGCCGATTCAAACGACGGTTCGTTCACCCGCGGCCCGCGCATTACGTGTTCATGCACTACTAAAAACTGGCCTGCGATTCGATGACGTCAAGCGGACGCGATTGACCAAAACAGCAGTCGGCGCGCTGGGTGTACCACTGTTGCCATAATATTTTGAAACGTTTAGCAACGCTGGTCAAACTGGTTTTTCCTCCTGACCCATGACTACGATTGAATGGTGCAGGTGCGGCTCTTTGTCCACTTATTCAATGGCCTGGGCCGTCTTGCTAGCCGAGTCGATCACTTCGTCATGGTAGCGGACGCCGTGCAGCTTGTCAAAACAGCGCGCCAGCTCAACGCCACTCAGCGAAAGGCAGCCGAAATATTGGCAAGAGCGGTGGTTGCCAGAGTTGGCGGGCGCATCTTCACGGGCCGCCGCTGATTCTCGCGAGGGGAGAGGCTCTTGAACTTCCATGGTTGTCCAGTCCGCGGGACGACAGCACGCCTCTCGATTTGGTGACGCACGAACGCTTGATGCGCGGGCCGCGGGCGAACAGTCCGTCGTGTTAATCGGCCATAAGTGATCGTTATCAGCGGCCGAACGCATACGTGAGGATCCCTTAAACATGCCATGATGACCTTTTTACGCGGCATTTCATGCTTTCAAAGGAATTAGTATGCCGGCGGTCTGCCGAACTAGAGGGTTAACTCGGGCCGCGATGACGCGAGAGAAATACCTGCACGGTTCGGTTTTCTGTGACCCCTGTCTACCGAGTGGACGTTAGCAGCAGGACGTTGGACACAGCTCGGCGTGAGCGTGCTGACGGTGGGTTTATACTTGATTCGTACAGAAAAACATAGAGAAAGTGCTGTCGAGAATCTGCCTGTGCCTCTTCGAGTTTCACCACGCGTGCTTGCTGCGTGAAGAAGAAATAAGCGAGCGCTGTCATTGACCTCTGTATCATCACAAACGCTTCGTTGTGGCGCACGTTAAAGCTTTTCTTCGGGAACTTTCGCTGTTTCGCAGCGGTGATAGCAAGAGTCCACATCGTTCTACTTATCGGTGGTCTCTTGCCTGAGCCGCGACTTCTTGGTCAGTTGGTTGAGTCAAAATGGAGCCCTTACCCTATAACACTGCTGCTTTTTCCTGAGCCATACTCCCTTTCTTTGCCAAGTTAAACAGTAGACTTGTTCGGTAACCTGCGTTTTCGTGGTTGTAAACGAGCTAGCGTTTTCTTGCAGTATACATTACTTGGATCAGTTGTGTTAACATTGGTCTCAGGAGTGCGGAAAAAATGGACACCGCACGCTTGTAGGTAAAACTAGCATTTTCTGTTACCATGAGGATAAGTTCCACTCGCGAGCTGATAGCGGTATATATCACCTTTCAGTTTAACGTCCCAAAGCGACTGAGGCTATGATCAACATTTTAGTGGAGGACTTCGGATAATTTTGACCACCTAGGGATGTTTAACGTGCAGTGATTTTCAAAATATGCGCGTTTCCATCATTTCGCCTCCATCAAAGAGCGAACTCCGCGGCCGGGATCGATCTCGCGTATTTCGGGTCAGCAGCCGAGCATCATAACCACTGTGCCACCGCGGCGACAGAGTAGTGAAGGTGGCAGCTAGTCATCCGTAGTATGAGAGCGAGGTGCGATTCGTGGTGGCTGCGTTAACTGTAATGCCGCGTTAATTTTGGTGCTGCCTCCTGCTCCTCTGTTTTCTGTTTTCGTTAGGTGCAGTAGAAATGTTCTGTGATATTCCTACTAATATTTAGTCCACGCGTGTCTTCGTTCCGATTCTGTTAACGAGCACCGTTTCTTCTGCCTTCATGTTCACCTACAGAAGAACTTCAACTACATTGCTCCATGAGCTCAATTTGCAGCTACCGCTGGCGCATAGAGTTGTGCCGACCAAGACTGCAGCCTCTGCATGCCGGCAGTGTCACCGGACTACACGAAAACGACAGCAACAAAACTTCTGCAATACCACGAGCTTCCTGCGCAAGTTCAAAAATGAATGCCACCCTGTTGCGAACGGAAAAAGACCCCGCGTGATCGCCGATTGGCTGCGGTTTCCCCCTGGTCCTCCAATAAGGTTCACCCCAACTCATGTCTACGTCAAAATGACGTAGCGGCAAAGCGAACTGGTTCCAAAGCGAATTGTTTCGTGGATTCGTCCCCAGGAGTTTTGTTCGGGAGGGTCCCCAGGTATTTTTTTTTTTGGGGGGGGGGGTTGAAATTCATTTCGGGAGGGGTGCGGACCCCCTCGCCCCCCCCCCCCCTTCTTGGATGAGTCCCTGGGTGTAGGCGTTGTTTCCTTATAGCCGTAGGGGGCCTTGGCCACAAGTGTCGCTTGCCAACGAGCTTACTTTTCATTTTTAAGAGCAAGGACAATATACAAGGGGTATATGCCATCGATGTGAGCTGACATGTGCCTTGCGCACTCGTCTGTTCCATCCAAAACGGGTACTGGCAATGGAGTGGCCGCTGCTCGCCCGCTATCATCGCTGCCCGTGTCAGCTTCAGCACCTGATCATACTGATAACGCTGATCAAAACAGCACCACTGCACTGGTTCAGCCCATGACAGAACTGTCTCGTTCTATTGAATTAGTACGCCTCACTGAATGCTACTCTTCACCACATAGGGAAACGAACTAGACTGCAGATGGCCCCTGACAATGCACGGTGTGCTGCAAGATGCCCGAGTGCAACGGGGTTGTCGAACGGCATAAATCCAGGGAGTTTAGAAGAGCTTTTGGCTCGGCGAGTTGGTGCATGCCTATTGTAAGGAAAGCACACATAAAAGAACTCAGGAAAGACGATGAAGATGGAGAGAGCGCAGACTATCGGCGCTCTTTCCGCCTTCATCGTATTTCCTGTGTTCGCCTTTTATGTGTGCACAACTCTCTCTTAACAATAGGCATAAATGCAATGACCTTCGTAAATGATTAGAGCGCAGCTCGCCGCGTGCGGCACTCGCCGTCCCTTCGTTCAGCTGGCCGCGTACCTGAATTCCCAGATGTTCGGTGAAGATAGACGTGCTTTCGCCAAACTGGGGTTTGCTTGAAGGCTCGTCATATTCCTTTGAGGTAAATATTACTCCGTAAAAACGATATTTCATTGCATGGGCTTCTATAGCTTCCATCCATTGTTTCGTTACAGCGTGGTTTGCAAAGACCGTATGGATCGCACTTTTCTACTCGCGCCGCAACTTTATTCCTTATTCAATAATTACCCCGCATTGCACGAAGGCTTCACAGCAGGGGGGTTACAATTTTGCAAAAAAGGCATCTTCATAAAGGCATACACTGAATTTTGGACGCTCGTTCCCTCTTGTACTAAGTGCCGGGCGCTCAAGATGCCTCTCTCCAGACCCCCACTTTCTCCTCCCGCAAGAACTTGGACCACGCTTAAGCTTCGCCTTTAAGAGTAGAACCCGGTAGCCTTGTAGGACCGCCGCGCTAATCAGCAGCCGCTATCTTCAGCCGCACGGAGGGGGTGGGGGGGTGCCTCAGCTTCACAACGGACGAACGGGATCGCAGCGCCCCTCGGATGACGGCCTCCGCGACGGATGGAAATTTTCCGCCGGAAAGCCGAGACCTAATGTCAAAAGTAGTATCGCTTCACCACGTGGCGGCATACTCGGCGGCAACGCGGTGATTTTGCACCTCATTCTCTTCCCCCGATTAGTGATGCCCGAATCACACCTTATTCAGAATACCTCACACTTACACACGCACCAAACTGTTTAAGTATGTTAACCATCTCAGAAACTGAATTAATCTGATTAAATCACCTTATAACAATTCTGAATACTCATAATTAACAATGCACGCATCAGTACATGCCCTTAAGACACCATAGCAAGTCAGAGACCACAACGCATTCAACAGATCCACCTCTATCCGAATCAAAGCGACGAGCGTTTGTGGCCAATGGGTAGCGTGCCGTCTCGCAATATAATGGTCGTGGGCTCGAATACCACCTAGTTTACCACAATTTACTTTCACCGCAACTACTTCAGATATATACACATCCTTAAGAGTTTGTGACCAGTTCGAGCACGCTAGCTCCAATCTGTCTTTCGCAATGCCGGTTCCGCGCGTTAACAGAGCAGCATGTACGGGACGCACGAGTGACCGCAGGAGTTTGTTTGAATTACCCACGCGAGGTTATGGGGTCATTGAAAGGAGGTTTTATTCACTAAAAACGGAGTTCTTCTTAGCTAGGGAAGTTATAGAAATGAAACGCAGGCGTCGCCATGCCAGGCCATTTTCGAAAACAATGTTCGATACCTGAGGGCACTCATTTTAAGGCAGATCCTTGAGGCTACCCAACACTTCTATTCGCTCCCTAATGGGGATCACGGAGTCTTTTTTATTTCTTTCTTTCCGGCAGCGGGAAAATGTTTAGATTCAATTTTCTCGTCAATGAACGTGTCTTGCAGCAGCACAAAGATAAATGTATCCATAAAGAGCCGCAAGATCGGTGTTCATTTGGAACAAAAGGTGGATGTAGTTGTTTTCAGTGCATGTTTAAATTGCCAAAACCATACGCAAGCACCTTTAAATACGCGTATTATCCACGTCGGCAGGGCCACTGAAAATATAAACTTGCTTCAGGTGCGAAACATTTATCTGCGTCACCTGCACTTTATTGTGTTCACTCGCTTTTATAAACATACGCCACGGCTGCAAGCATCGCCTGCTTCTCACAACCGTTACATAACCGGACGTCTAAAGTACCGGCGAAAATAAGGCCAACATACAAAGGAGCGAACGGGCTCGTATACCAGCGAATACATTCTTTCCTTGTGGGCACAGAGTACAATATTCAAGACTGTGACTGGCGAAAACTCTTTCTTTGTCGCACTACGTAGGAGTGTCACTGCAGGAGCAGGCGGCATTTCTAAGGGTGCCTCACTGTGACCACAACTGTACCTCGCTGTCTCGCTTTGTATGACGCCGCATGGGCCTCAGCGGTCACTGTAAAACAATTTTCTGCGTTGAACGCGATTTCTTAATGATCTCTGTCTGTCGCTCCCTGGCTGATCCACCAGCCTCAATCACTCTTCTCTCGACTACGCAGGTTGCTGAAGCTCATCTTTTTGGCCATGCTGAGCGGGTTGCGACGGTCCTGAGAGCCATGGAAAACGCGGCGGAAGTTTCGATTTTATTTTTGAAGTATTTTTTCGTCACTAATGAATTGGACACAAGGATCAATAGCGTCATAAATTATTAAATCAAAAGAATGTAATAGCTGTCTTCTCATTTCTTTAGCAGTCTAGAAGCGCTCTGCGAACGTTTCATGCCCAGTATTCTTGGAAAAAAACTTTGATTATTGCAAACCTGTAAGGTACTCGTATGGAATACTGCAGGGAATGTTTTATTCGGCCGATATGCAGCAAAACCTTTGTTATAGCGTTTGCATGGTTCGCATCTAGCAGTTAAGACTGCCATAGGAAACCAATAGCGAACGCTTTTGACGACAGCAAAAACATTAGTAGCAAAAAAATGGAAACCCGCCGAAAGGAGGTCTGCGGATATTCATTGCTAGAGTAAAATCTTATATTAGAAAAATAATTCATAAACTCTCGCCCATTGAAATATGCTTTTGTCCAGAATTGTTGGGTGTGATCCATCGCTGTTCACTGCGATGCTGAGTGCGTGCAACACATGCTGGATAAAGCATTCGGTCGAATGAGTTCATCATTACTGACAGATTACGCTCTCGGCACCACCTACTTGATAATAAAACGCCCCTCAAGGGGTGGTCCACCATGATAACACGCTATCACTCAGCAAGGGAGGGCGGCAGTTTTCGCTTAAGACGCGGTACACTTACGGGCATAAATAGTCCTCGTTTGCAGTCAGCTCTTTTTTAGCAGGAAAAAGAAACTTCATGTGCTAAGATAAATGGATGCGTGTGTTGACTCGACTATGCTGGTATACCGCACCGCAATGCATCACGAGTCCGAATACGGTTGCCTAAGGCCAGCTGCCGAAATTGCACGGCATTGCTGAGACACTCGTTTGCAAAGCTCTCGAATTTATGGGAGAAGTAATAGCTGTGGTTGATGAAAAGAAATGATCACCATTACATTTAGAACCTTTTTTTCAGTACTGCCATCCGGGGGGTAAGAAGTAGTCATGCTGAACCAAGTATTGCGTACGCGCTGCAGAGTTCTGCCGAGCCATTCCAGTTCCACTTGAAATCCTAAATCCACATTTAAAGGCAGTATGCAGTCTGCAATGTGAGGGAAGTTGTTGCCAGTGAAGCATGCGAATGCAATAAATACAAGAACGCTCAAAAAAAATCTACGACTTGTCATTAGGTGGTATGCGTGGGAAACTGCGGGAAAAACACAGCAGCACTACTCATGGCAAAGAGACAGCGCTGCTCTGTGTGTACAATTCTGGCTGGTTTCTTCCCACAACGGGTTTCTTCCCATTGCACTTTAACCGGACAAAAATGTGAACGCTTGTTAAACTGCTGACGCCGAATATATTCAGGGTAGTCTATAAACCTTGTAGTTAAAGAGCTGGAAGAGCTTAATTAGATCCATCTGTAAGGCAATCGAAGCACTGTGACTCCTACTCGTAGGATCCCGAAAAGCTCAATCACAAAGGCAGTTTCTGACGCGCATTTCTCAATAAGCTCCCTAATGCCCTTTCAGCAAAAAATTTGAAGTTGCAAGTCTAAGCTTGCTGTAGAAGAGTTGCTAGGTGGGAGAGTGCGCGATGAGAGTGCGCGATGAGAGTGCGCCCTTATTCTTACTTCACGATCTGCATGGTCCAATAAAGTTTATTGTTTCTCTGCGCTTTTGTGTTGTTTCTTCTTTGTTGTCCAGCCGCGTTGCACGCTGTTTTTTCATATGGATTAAATAAAATTGGGAATTCCTAATCTCAAAACTTGCGAACTAAAAATTCGGGCATTCTGTTTTATACAGAATTCGCGACTAAGTCCGATGACCTGATGCCAGTCATAGTTTAAAAAGAAAACAAGCGCAGATTGAAGAATGCCGCTAAGCAGCGCAGCTTCAAGACTTTCTGCTTGAGCGCGTTGAAAGCGCCGCAGAAAATTCCGTCCTCCAGGCTTTAATTTTCCAATCAGTGCATCCGCTTTAGTTGGAAAAGCTTGGATGCCACGCTGCGATGAGCGTCGAAAATTGCCTCCTCCTGGAAAGCTCCCTGCATAGTTCGAGTTAACTGCACTAACATTCTAATGTCCACGCCTCCGCCGAGCAAAATACTGCCATTATGAAAGACGAAGATAGACGGGGACCCCGAAGCGGTACGGTATGAACAAAAGTTATTTCAGAAAACAGCACTCTGTTAAAGTTTAAAAGGACAATGACAGGAGAAGAAAACCAAATAAAACTAACGAAGAAACAAGCGTTCGTAAAGGCATATTCCATTTAGATAAGTAATTTTATTTTGAAGAAAAGGACACAGAGGGCTGACTCGGCTGACATTCTTATTCTTTGAAATATGAAACTCACTAGAGAGCTAATGAAAGCGTTTCATATTAAAAGCAATTATATTATCTGCCCAATTCATCCCTCTGGGGCCTTTTGTTTAAAAAAAAAAAGTGACTGTGCGCACGTTTTATTTTCTCTTGTTTTTTTCTGTTATCATTTATCCTTTAAAAGTGTGTGGTTTTCTGAAATAAGCGAGCTGCGCGGAACACTTCTGTGCCATCATTTATCACCGTCTGTGTCTGTATTGCGCTTCTAGAATCTGAAAACAAACCCATATCAAGTTGCCCAGTTATTGCTACTTCTGACCTTTTCCAAGAAAACTACGCCAAGAACCGTTGGCTTTTTGAATTTAGGCAGAGTTCCTAAGTATAGGGCTCTTTTGTCGAACCAAGCGTAAGTTTAGCGCGACGCATTTTCTCTTGCGCTCGAGCTGAAGGCAATCTATGGGCATGCCGCTGTTGCGAAGTTGCTGCAGCAAGCTGATTACTGCGCGGCGTCAAATCGCTGCATGACGGAGTGGTAAAGCCCTGTTAGGTTTTAACCACACCACGAAGGTCTATTTCCTTCGCATTAGAACAGACACGCCATTTATTTGTACCTCGACTCTTGAGATGCGAGCTCTTCTTCATGGTGCTCTCACCCTCAAATTTCGTCGGAGCAACACAATAGTGGCGCTCTTTTCAGTAGCTGTGCACTTCATGCAGCTCAAACGGTTTGGTGCTATGCGCGGATGCAACGAGGGATGTCCTGCTGCAGGTGAGCGCCACGGTTCGTACACAGTTTGGCGCTCTGCTAGGACATTCTGATGCTTCAGCTTCCTTTGCAGTTTTTCTGCGGTGTAATCACCTGAACTAAGCTTCATTAATGAACAATGTATAAGTCAGGCGAACATCGTTTTCCGGAAAAGTTTTTCTTGTGTTACAGAGTTAAGCGAATTCACACACGAATTAGGTGAAGCTCGAGATCACCGACTCTCTGTAGACTGTTTTCTTTTGTTTCCAGAAGGCATTTGACACCGTTCCGCGTGTTATAACAATTGAAATTCTTGCAGCTTATAACATTAACCCGCAGGTTATTTTTATATAAGATCGTATCTCACGTTGCGAGAGCAGTTTGTGATTGTTTACAGGGCTCGATCTCGGATTACAAGTGGCATGTCCGCTGTACCTCAAGGATCTATTGTGTTCACTCTTGATGTCGAACACTCTTGAACAAAAATTTTGAAAACTAGAAAATTCTAACACTCTCATGAAAATACTGGACGTAATGGTCCATTCTTCTTATATGAAACAAAATCCTTCTTTTAAAGTGTAAAGCGTATAAAAAAGCTGTTAAGACTGCCATATAAAGCAATGTGGAACGCTTTTGGCGATAGTAAAAACGTTGAGAGAAAAAAACTATAACACTGACGTAAGGTCATCTGCGAATATATTGAATTTTGTATCGAAATCGTACATTATATGAAAAAAATGCGTTTATAAACGTTTTCCTGCCCAAAAATGCTTTTTTCCGGAATTGTTGGGTACGCACCCTCACGCACATCCCGAAGAAAGTGTTGTTTTTTTTATACCACGGGGACATCATCTCAGTTTTTGTGACCACTGTTGCTCATCAATGGCGACAACACCGGGTTTCATTCTGAAGAGACGTATAATGCTCTAGTATTAAAAAGCACGTGGGTATCACTGCCTGCTATGAATCCGTATTTGAGAATGCTTGAGCCAGCTGTGCCTTCCTATGAAACTGTACATAAGATCTAAAAAACTTTTTTAGGATTTGAGCTACTATGAACAGTACAAATATCGGTAAATAGTCTTCGGGCTTTCAAGTTTCACCGCTCTTTTGTAATTTGGTGACGCATGCTTGCTTCAGTTCTTCAGGTATCTGCCTATAATAGAAAATATTGTTGCAAACTAAAAAGAACAGTATCCATCCATAGTTGCAATAACAATTGTAATAACACAAATATTTTATATCCAAATAATTAAAAAAAGTTTTATGCCACATGCACAAGCACTTTAATGTTCTTTTGTTTGCCTGGAGAAGGTGTTCATTCCGGTCATCGAATTTCTAAATCATACCCAATCAGACGACACCTACAAGTGCGCTCACTTGACATAATATTAGCTCAAAGGTGTCTCAGAATGAAACCTTAAAGGTAGCACATACCGACTGTAGTTGTTAAATGATTTTCTTGTCGGTAATTGTTGGCTAAAATAAAAAAAGAGGAATAGTTGATTTCGAGCCAAATGTTTAAACAGTGAGTTTGTCCAAGGCTATCTCAGAGCGCAAGCTAAAATGTAACACAAACCCCGGGGCGATTGATAAATGGCTTGTTTGCAGTCAATTCTCGGGTGTTAAAACTTAGACGAGAAAACGTTCGCTTCTTGGTACTGGATTTGAACTGGTGTCCGATGGGTCAGAAAATGCAGCGCCAGTCCACTGAACCATGGAATCATAGGAAACAAGCACTTTTTATGCGCTGTTACCAGTTCTCGCAACAAGTATCCTATTTATCTTTAGGTGGCGCTGCAGGCATTATGTGCTCGGGGTATGGTTTGGGATGTCGCCACCGGGCACTGTCGCGTTACTCCTGCTCGAACTCTTGTTGGCTGATAATCTCGTTGCATGGGCTAACTTTCTCGCTCTCATATTTTCACGCCACGATGGGATGCGTAGGGAAGCAGAGGGAGCCAAAGTGAGCTATAGCGCTAGACGCCGTTCGATCGGAAGGGTGTATACACTGGCGAGAATACAGTCTAGGACGGCCAGTTCGATTATACGGCGGAGAGGCGTCAGTGGCCGCTCGCACCAGCACGAAGCAGCAACATGGTTGGGTCAAAGGAGTGGAGGAAAAAATCGACCTCTTAAAACGCTCAATACTTTGGTCGAAAACAACCACCGGAGAGCTACGGCCCACCCGTGTGGCCTCCTTTTGCAACAGGCGCTATTAGACGCGCGGTGTCGGCTCTGACGGGCTACTCACCTGCACAACAGTAGCACGCGCGCACAGAACGAAAAAAAAGAATCAAAGAATAGCGCTATGTTGCACGTGCGGTGCTTTTGTCGATTAGAGTGCCGACGAGTAATGCTGCATGAATATTATGGCTCCTTAGGCTGTCACGCGTCAGTGGCTAAATCTGGGCGAAGCGTAATATAAGTCAGTATACGAGAGCAGTGGAGGGCCAATCAGCGCGTACGATCTACAGAGAAGGAGGGACAGCAACGACGGTGACAGCTCAGTCTATGTACGGACACTGCCTTTATTCAATGCGACGCCGGCGGTTCTGTGCGGGTTGCCCTGCGGTCCTGCCGTCTCGAGTTGATGCTCGTGCCGCCCATCCTCTGCGGAGAGGCACTGGAGCCCTGTTCGATCCGCACCGCCTCCGGGGATATATGGTCGAGGCTGAAGCCCTCCAGGGCGCAGGCTGACTCGCATTTCTCGCGGCACCGAAAGGCGAATACTGACGGGAGCTGAGAAGCACTGCCTCGAGGGGTTTTACTATCGGAGCGCTTACGAACGTAAACACTCGGGCACTTTTTCGCGGGATGGGAGAAAGAAGGACGAGTTAAGACAGGGAGATCAATAGCGTGCGACTAGTTCAGGCTGGGGTAAGACGACGCTCCCCGCTCTGCGCTGCTTCAGACGGTGTACAATTAAGGGGCGCATTATTGCTCAGTTTTCCACGTGCAGATACAGGGTTGCGATAATTATTCCTTCCTTGTTTCGTCGCGGCTTGATACTATAGGCGCGCTGCGGCCTTTCGCAGTTTTTAAGGACTCGGTTTTCAAGCAACTCGAATACTCTTCTAAAGTTCGTTAAACTAACTTCTGCAATAGAGAGCAAACCCTGTATGCAAAACAAAAAAGGAAGGAGTAGCATTTGAGGCCTTGATTCTGCACACCAGACAGCTGTCGGTAATTCGAAACATGTTTTGAGAACATAAAATAAGTGAACAAGAGGCGGGAGGAGATGGTTTGGTTTATGAGGTTTAATGTTCCAAAGCGGCTCACGCCATGAGAGACGCCGTAGTGGAGTTCTCGAGACAATTTTGACCACCTGGCGTTAATTAATGAGCAGTGACATCGCACAGGACACGGGTCCCTAGGATTTCACCTCCATCTAAATGTGACCGCCGCGGCCGGGATCGAACCAGCGTCTTTCGGGTTAGCAGCCGAGCGCCATAACCACTCAGGCACCGCGGCGGCTAGGCGGGAGGGGAGCCTCCGTACGCTAGTCTTTTTAACTTTTCGACAAGAGGGGTTGTCCTCGTCTGGGCCAGCGCGGTCAGCATTGGCAGGAGTTAACTGGGGCCTTCGCTCGGAGGAGGAAGGACCAGCGAGGCGGCGAGGGGGTCGAGTAGGTGAGGACAGCAAGGTGGTGAACATGTACTTGAAAAAGCCCTTGTCCAAGCATAGAGGAGCGACAGCTGGCATGGAAAAGAGGAGGTCGGGTTTACCTGAAAAATATGAAAAAACAAAACAAAAGCTCGTCACAACGAAATACACGGTAGGCGATGAAAGAAAACAGAAAGACAGAAGAGGAAAGCGAAAGAAATGAATGGGAAGGAAAAGCGTGTTTTATGTGAAATGCTACGAGAAAGTACGCAGATAAAAATTTTCAGGAATTGCGGAGACAAAAAAAAAAGAAACGATTGCAGCTAGTGCAGAGTACAATGTAAAAAGCAGATAAAAATAAATTGAAGAAGAGATCATCAAAATAAAAAAATGGCAATATGAAGCAAGAGAAAGGCGGTGGACTGTTTTTCTCTTGCGGTGATGTTTTTATCCTCACCATGGCCAGGTGCATGAGCTTATGAAAGGAACAAGTCAGTAACGGAATATACCTAATAGATACTAATCTTGTTTAGGAGACTTTTATCCCTTCTATTCGTAATATTTTAAATTTGTGGATTAGGAACGCGTCTTTTTGATTTTCTATTTCATGAAGGCTGGAAGCCTAATAGGATACTGAATAGCTGAAGCTCATCAAAGGACGACGTTTTAAGAGAGTGCGTTGTTGGGCGAGTCGGTCAACCATATCCATAAAGGGTACTGCGCACATGCAAACAAGAACGAGGAGAGTACACAACAAGCGCTGATGTGTACTATTCTCGGCCTTGTTTGTGTGCGCGACGTACCCTTTGCTGATACGAGCACATTAACTAAAGTGCTCCGTGACTGTCTTCGGGAGGTTTTCAGGGCCAGCACAGTGGCCATGCAGTCTCCCTTTCATGGATTAATCCTTATCTGAGGTTTACTGTTCGTGACAAGAGGATCATTGTCGCACGTTGACGACTTTAAATAAGTAGAAGTATACGTATTTTCGAAATTTTCGTATAACGAATCAAATATATTCTCATTTTCGATCCGCTGAAGGAACCAAGTAGTGTCGTCCAAAATAATTCGAAATGAATAGTTTTTAAATGGTTTTCGAACAACAGGCACGAACTTCGAATAAGGCGCGCCGTAACGACTCTTCCAAAAACAAGGCCCAGTCTGACGCCGCACATTGCGCTGTTGTGATCGGTCCACGCACAATGGGGGCTTCAGCGCCGTCATGCGGTCCGTTCGTGTGGCGGCGTTCATGATGCTCATACGTATCTCCTCCAAGGCTGGGTGACGCGGCACGATTCATCCAGATTGAACAATTTCTGCCTTAATGCCTGATATCAAAGTTCATGGCTGACAACTTTCGTCCTTCCCATACACTGAGAGGTGGCGCTAGTTTCTTCGCCGTAGTCGTCAGTTGGCTAACATCATTTCCTTACACGTATGACATGACGGTCACACAGTAAAGACATACTGACTTCTTCCGTACTCGCTGGCCTAGATCAGTGTTGCATGTCCCCAAGGCTGCCGTTTTAATTTAATAGTTATATTAGCGCCACTAGCGCTTCGGTTCTTAACGTGAATATCCGTTTTGTACGAATATTCGCGCAAGTAGCGAATAATCAAAGAAATATTCGATTCGCATTCGATTTCCTCCTTATTCGTTCATAATAAACTCTGCTATTACCTGCACTAATCCTACGAGATTCATTATCAAAGCGTGACTATTCGTATTTGATTGAGTTTCGAAAAAGTGCTATTCACGCACACCCACAGATGATGCGTTGTTAAAGCTAGTTTTGCGTCTAAATGAAGCTGCTTGCGGTGCTTGTGACCGTAGTGTTGCTGCGAATATATTTTTTCAGGTCTTACATGCATCTTGGTAGAGAGCATGAGCTTATTGTTGGCGGAGGTTTGTTGTCAAGCATCCCATAACATGTGTTCCTATTTTTTTGGTTGGCAAACATTGTGTTGCAAGATTACAGCCAATAACTTATTTAATCAAACCAAGTTTACCGAATAACTCTGGCTTTACTCTCAAAATATTGGCGCCTTCACAGGTAAAAAGAATTCCTTAACAGAAAATGATTAAAATATGTTTAAAAATATCACTTCAAAAAATACGTTAACAGAAAAAAATTGCTTAAGGTTACTGAGGCTCTCCTGACACTAAAACATTTTGTGGAACTGTAGAACCGTCTCACTGCCATATTTCAATGCAGTGAACTTTGTTCTGAGTGTCTGAAACATTGTTTAACAGTTTAGCATGAGTCCTGCGATTTTCCTTTAACATTTTAACATCGCACTGCTGAGCACAATACGGCGACACCACTCCGCATGTGTCCAGCAGTCCGCGCTCACGGGGTATCAAGTGGGTGACCGGCGCGACCTTGACGACACGTGTGATTGGGCTTTTCTAAATTGACAGTACAAAGTGTCGTCGCAGCTTTTCAAACAGAGCACAGTACTAAAGTAATTAATGCTCTCCTTGGCAATGTTTCGTACCAGTTTAAAAGTATACATTTAAGGGGAGGAAGCGAGGGCGTGTATTCACATCAGTGCAACACTTCCGGCGGAGAGCCAAATCCGTCTGCTCACACTCCTGAATTCGGTCCGCGTCAGTGTGAGTTTTTCGATCCGTGGCGAGCCATTCTCACTGCTACACTGTAGGCTGCAGAGAAGATACACTTGCAAATCCGCGCTAACAGCCGCTCTTGCTCTCAGTGCAATGCGGAGGGTTGCGATAAGGCAAGCATTGCTTTCGTCCTTGCTCGGCGGGAAGTCAGCGGTAACTTCGTCACGGGGTGACGCGATGTTCTCTGTACGAAGCATAGCCCCATTCGCCAGGGTGTGGGAGTTGGCAGGGGGGAAGCTGTAGCATGAGAAAATGGTATTTTTTAATCACGTATCGCTGCCTTAATAGAGCGCGCATAGCGGAAATTCTTGTGAGGAAACCTTGAATAGCGGCCTATGTGTCTAAATAATTCAGTCTGAACTGAAATATTGACATCAGTGGCTTTTAAACAGCATACAAGGCGACTTTCATTATTATCGATAGACTCGGAGCGCGTGGAATGTCTAGACGTACCGTGTGCCTCTAATATATCTTGATTCGATCTGATCTCTGTTGATGGAATTATGAATATTGGCACCGCTTGCTCCTGGCTTTTCCACAACATTGAAGGTGGGCTATGTTCAATATACATTGGTGCAACAAACCTTTGTCAAAATGGTGCCAACCACACGATGCGAAAGATCAAATTAATCAACCAACCTCTCAGGCAAGGAACCTAAAGGTCTCCCGCTGGCGCTCCAACTTCAGACTGGATCACTACAAAGGGCGGGGGGGGGGGGGGGGGGGGGGGGGGGCGTTCTGGGAAACAGCCTATGGCACGAGTCCCTGCCGGAGGGTGCGCGCTTGTAGGGGTGGCAGCATGCGTTGCTCTGCTTCGCGGCTTCTACTTGGAGTTTTAAAGGGTCCTAACTTGCTTGCTTCGAAGAGAATCGCGTTACCACAAGTGTAGAAACAAATTTGCATTTTACTAATGGTGACCTGTCGATCGTTAAATAAATTAGGTCCTTAATCTTAATTGTCAACAAAGTTACTTTTTCAGATTTAGTTATTCAGCTTTCTAGTTAACGCGGGTCAGCGGTTTTCTTATAGCCGTCAGCGCTGACATTACAAGAAAGGATTTTTACACTAGAAGAAAACGACTTATATTCAATAATATATGAGCTCGTATTGCTGCCTGCCCATTTATGAGGAAGCCTCCACGGCGAATGTGAAAATTTTACCCGATATCATTTGCTTGGAGACAAATAATACCTTCATATACGGGACTTTTTCTGTTATTTGTATAACACCGCAGACTTCATGTGGTCCAAGCAGGAAAGGCAGATGGCAAAGAACCTTTTAATTAACCATCGAATTGGTACAGAAAAACATAAAGAAAGGTAAGTTATAACACATGACAGAAAATAGCGAAAAAAATACCTAGAAAATGCTGTTTGTTATAATGCTCTGCTCACAGACCATTCAAATTTATAATTGATTACCACCACTTCAGGCATTAAATTCAAATCTTTTTACTGTACACCAAAAATATGCGTATTAGAGCAAGTTAGTTTTCCAGTGCTGCTGACGGGTTTTTTATGCCGTTAATGATCTTTCTAAAGACCTTTGTCCCGCCGTGCATGGACGTAACCTGGTTTAAGAATATGGTGATGACAATGACATCTTATAAGGCTGCGTGGATCTCATGCAGATTAGAAAGCAGTTAGACACGGGCCGGTGCTTTGACACGGTCTGCTTTCCGACTCCAGCGAGTGTAGAATTTTTTTTTGATAAAGCAGAAAAACCGAAGATAGAAGCTCTTAGAGCCTAGTATACGAGAAATCGTGCATTTCCTAACGTTTTCTAACGCCATATTAAAATTAAACAAAACTTACCGTTTCAGTTGAGGTACATTATTGTTCGGCTAAGTGTACAATACACAGCTTACAATGACATTCACGGGGTAGTATGTACCTAGAGACGTTTGTGATGCCGCGGCTTTAGTCATTCTTAGTTGGGACATCTTTAGAACCGACGTAGCGACCTCCAAGCTCCACGAAAAATGTAATCTTTAAGGTTTAGTACGCGTTTCTATTAAGTAATTGCGCTGCTCTTAAGCGACACAAATATATTATTTTCTAATCGCGCTCTATTAAGCGATTAAATAGGAAAAGTGAATCCGTAACCCCAATACTGTGCTTCTATAGGCACGTGCGTCTTGTGCCTCACCAGAACGCCAAGCTCTACTAAACGGGCCTGGTTATTTCTAGAAACGTTAGACCCCTTCTCCGCCATACCGTGTGGTAATTCGCGTGGACTTAATTTCGCGAGGGACGGGAGTTGAGTGGCTTGCTCCAAATAGTTCTGCCTGCCTGACCCAACGAATGACGCAGCCATAATTAATTCCACTGCAGCAAACCTTTCATTTTGGTTGTGTTGCACCGGCAGTCCTTCAAAGCAGCGCGCGTATAAGGCTTGAGTCGCGCATTGCACCCTGGCAGAAGAGGCCGCGAACTATCGAGCTGTTGTTTCTGCATAGACCGATCGATGCTGATGACATTCGTGATGAGAACGCGAGTAAACGAGGAGGTGTAATTAACATTTGCTGGGCTCCTTAAACGTGCGCCATGGAGAGCACTTCAATGCCGAGAAAGCTAGAGAAACAAAAATCTTCATTTAAATAGAGCGAAGCTGAGAGAAGATGAAAGCAGGTTAAGAGGGATGCCGGTGCGTTTAAGGTATAGTTCCAAGAAGAATTAAGTTTTACGCGACATGGCTGAAAGAAAGCACCTACCACTTCCAAAGAGAACACACTGCACTTCACTTTTTTCAATTGCTCTAACGTGACAACTTCTTTTAATCGTTCATTGGCTGTGCTCAGCTTTTGATCGCTAGATGGCGTGCTTCAGGTCACTTTATTCTTCTTTTTTGTTTGCACAAAAGCCATAGCTTCTTCTCACCGCGATATAACTGAGAATGCAAGCTGCTCACGACAGCATAATTTCCTTTCCTCAAAAGCCAATTTTCTATTTTTTTGAATTTTTCTCACGAAAGAATATGCGTGATATTCCAGTTGCCATGCGTAGGCCTCCAGCCTCTGTCTCCATTTCTTTGGTTTTTGACTCACTCCAGTGACCTTCCACACTGCGTATATCTACGAAGCAACTGCTTGAAAGCGCCGTACGCACAAGCTCACGGGAACCCTTATCCTCTATCCAGAAGCCTTCCGAGAGGCACCCCAGTGCTGAGGCGCAAGGCCCATTCAGGTTGCGCACAGCCAGAGGAGATGCTGGCTAATAAGTGCCATTGGCCTGTCTCCCTCGAAACTGATACACAGTTCGCCGCAGACATCGTCCTGCACAGCAGGGTTCGAGCCTACCACCCAAGCAGCACAGGTAATTGGCCCAATTTTGAATATTAATGGATTCACATTGGTCCATTATAGGACCAGCCTTTGCCAACATATTTAAAATATTGGCCCGATCACCCCTGCTGCTTGGGAATCATAAGACAACTCATATGACGCTGCCGAGGTCTAAGAGCTAGGCATCAGTAGGAAGTAGTAGTAGTAGTAAGTGGTTGAAAGGGGAAGAGGAAAGGAAAGTGCACGGGCCTGTGACTATGGTCCGGCTAAAATACTGCACAATGGTCGGGCTAAAATAATGCAACACTTGATACGCCCGCCGCTGCAAACGTCGAGGACGCCTCGCGGCCTCTGTGGGCCTTAGCAGTTGCATCTGGTTGCAATGAGCGTGTTTGATATCACAGCTGTTGAGGAAGCTGGCACTTTTCACGCGCTCATCTACTCTTGTCCAGCACAACACTCTTCCTTTCAGGCGAAAGAGCTAATTGTGCAAAAGATAAAATTTATTATTCAATTCACTCTATGCTCACGATGCCACAATACGATTTTCTGACGATGGCGTTGACATTTTAGCTAGCCAGAATGGTGCGAATACTGCAAACTGGTGGCGGAGCATGAAAATAAATTTTATTGTCACGAAATCAAAATTCCATTTTTTTTTCATCGCCACAATAAATATTTGTCCCTGCCCTTCATTAACTCAGATATAGTGTTGGTCGCAGTACATAAATGGCCGGCATAAAATCGGATAGGCCATATCATGATTTCATGAGTGTAAAAGTCAAGTATGGAGAAATGGTACGAACAGGGTTATTATTTATTCTCATGTCAGTCCAGAATACTCATTGTTGTTTAAAACGCATTCATAAATGCCCCTGCGGCTCCTTGAGACTCCCAATGCTATGTTCACTTGGTTTGTGATGTCATGAAACTCATCTTCTTGTCCTCCCTCTACCGTGGGAACCTTATCCATTGCATTCGCTTCCAGGGTAGTGCATTCTTTATATATTTTTCAGTATCCCAGTACCTCCCAAACCAAGTCATCACAACCCTGGCATTCAGCAGTTTCACATCGAGCTCCTGTTCACTACTTCGGGGACATGTGTCTCTGCTGTACAAAACAAATGGATATTCACAATGCTCACCGAGATCTCCTTTAGCAATCAATTACCAGCAGTTAGCTACTTCACTGTGATTCCGCATGTTTCGATGCCCAAACTTATGGAGTAGACCTGAAACTAAGTCCAATATGACTTGCCTCTCAGTTTTCTCAAATTCATTTTTACAGCTTGTTACCAATCAGCGTGAATGCCATTTAGGCTAAACCTGTGTGATTCCTTTCATCGCTTGTGAAGGAGTTACTGTGCTTTTGGTTTCACCGCTATTATAGCAGTAATTCCAATTTCTCTAAAGGCTGTTTCACATGCAAGCGAAAACGCTCGCGATTTCTGCCACCGCCGCAATTTTAAAAGCTGTTTCGAGCGGCCGCGGCGGCTCGAGCAGCCACAGCCATAGAGACGAGGTTCCAACAAGTTGTCAATTTTTTGGCGCGCTGCGCCGCTGGTCGCAGAATTCGCTCAGCCGCTTGCATACACAACAGCCTTTACATTGATTAACCTTGAACAGGAGTTTCCCCCTGGACAGTCTGACCCGTGGGCTTCCTTCTGTATGTATAGCCTACATGCTGAGTACATAACTATTGAGTCATATACAAAGCTGATTTCATAGGCGGATAAAATGAGCTCGTTTTTGTAGACATCCAACGGCTACATAGTAGCATTCGGCAAATTTTCTTATCTGTCTCATAAATGCGGAGGGTGCGGAGTTCGATGCCCAATGCCGCCCGGTATGGCCGGTTTTTCAATGGCTACAAGCTTTCGCCAGGCCTCGCGCTCGGCTGCTCTGGGGTGAAATGCTTTGGAAAAAAACTGTTTTTCACATCGATTCGTGCAGACCCAGAACGTTAGTCGTGGAGCTCTATGGCCAATCTGCCCTTGCGCCATTAAAATCAAATCGACATCGTTATCCCAAAGTTTTCATGAAGGAAAAGTGATGCGCAACTCGTCCGCGTTAACTAGCGCTGTCCAATGATGAGAGCCGATTACATCCCGACGCGTACTTTCGTTAGAGAAGTCCTGTGAATATCTCCCCTGATTAGTGCACCTGTTCAAGGTGCAATCTATAATTAATGAAAGGGGCCCAACGATCACTCACCTCTGTACCAATTTTGCCCCATCCCAAGCAGCGCCATCGCTTTTCCTTTTACTTTTAAATTTAATATTTCACAACAAAAGAGAACCTTTTGTTTTCTTTTTTTTGAGAATGCAGCAAAAATATTGCGCTCTTCTTTCTCTTTGACCTTTCTCAGGATAGCGAGTGGTTGCATGTTCCCATCAGCTCCTTAACGAGCATTTTGTTTCCTTGCTTCTTGAGAGCTAATCATGGGTAAGTATTACAATACATTACTTAGAATCAGTATAACTGACTCTGGAGTTTTCACCCTTCGGCCCGGCTCTGCTGTCTGTGCTGCTTAAACTTAGGAGCCAGTTTGGAGTAGAGCTCCGCGAACCACCCCCCTCCTGCAGTCCCCTCTAAACTCGCTCTATATATGTACAAAAAAAAAACGATGCCGAGAAATGGCTCGGTGTATTTCGACTTCGTTCCATGCCCAAGAATAGAAGGCAGGCTGGAAACGCAGGGGGAAAATTCTGCAATATATTTCTCAATTCTTCATATGGTGGACTGTTATACCAACAACGTTCAGGCCTGTGTTCCTGTCGCATGCGCGCCATGCCGCCCTCAACGGGCTCATCAGCTACTAGTACCGCACCCGACTTCTCTTTTAATTTTTTTTCTCTTCTCAATTGCTAGCAAACATCCACGAGTTTCATCGCTGTTTATTGAAAATCAGTGCCTTCGTTATCAATAAATGAATTCATTCCTTTCTCTTTCTAGCTAACCAGGGCAGCGTCGATATAGGTTTCTCGCACGTATGCCAAGCGTCACTGATTAAAGACAGGGCTATTCTTTTGCTCAAGAATGCAAAACCATATCTCGGGCCTCCCTTTCAACCTGCGTGGAATTTTCGCTCATTTATAAGCATACGCGGTTATCTAATTGAGCATGCCCAGCCTTTCCGTCACTGCGTGCCTGGAATGTGTGACGTGAAACAACATGATAAGTTTCTCCGGGTCGTTTAACGCGCAGAAAAAAAAAACAGTAGAAGGTGCGGGAATATTCCCAATTCGCCTCCCTGGAATCGCAACCACGGTTGCCAGGAGTGTTAACACTGTAAAACGGTGAAAAAAAAAAACCGATAGTTGCGTCCAGTCTCTCGTCTTTTGGGTTATTTTTATGTCAACATTAAGTACCAACTCGCCCACTTCGCTGTGTTAGAAAGCATTTAACCGGCCTCAACGTACTGCCAACAGTTTCGGGGCTACCTCATAGCCTTCGTATACATTCTGGAACTACTTGCACGTTAAAAGCAAACTTACCCAGAGCGTGCTTCGTATTCCGGCTTGAAACCATCTTGGCTTGTGGGGGAATTTGTTTACTCCATCTCCCCTGCTTTCAACTTTGACAGAGCGCGTCAGAGCTGTCGTAGAATTTGCAGGCTGTACGCCGCGTTGAATTACAAAAATTTTCTCTCTTTCTAGCGGAGCGAGTTTTTGGCCCATCATCGGGCGCACCTGCAAGGCAGTTTAATGAACTTTATCTATTACATGGCTTACGTCCACTCGTAAGCCGCATAGAGTGGGTTGTGACACAGCAGCTACAGTGACCCAACATAATGTTGCCGCATCTGACGATGACTCGCAACTCTGCCTATATCTCAGCGGTTCAATTCAGTATACAATCAAAAGCTAACGCGCCGTCGCAGGTATAGCGTCTCGCATTAGCACACGCGACGATGTTGGGCCGCGCTTGCATTGGGAAGACTGTGGAGGCGGGTGAGAGGTGGAGTGAACAGCGTATGCGTCATCGCTCTATGTACCAATGAGCGTGCCTTTGCAGTGGCAGTGAAAGTTAACACTCATAGGTACAAAATAGAGCAGAACTTTTTACGCCGTCAGCTGTTATAGGCAAGTTATCTGCGGGACGCGTCGTCCGAATGAAAGGTTCGAAATGGCTGTGGCAGTGAAGTGGTTTGCTGTGCGTGTTTAAATCTACTGCGCTCCTGCTGTCCTGTAGTGTGACATTGCGTTATCTGGCAAAAAGTAAACACTGGCTGCTTTGGATAAGCACCTTTAGACCGAAAGGTCTTTATGGAAGGCATTTCGCGGGCCTCAGTGTGTCTCCGTCACACTTGCCACTTACAAACAGAATCTGCTCAACTTATCGACCGTTCTACTAAGTTTTCGTGGAGGTTGCACAAATACATCGCGCGAATTGCGTATTGTGCAAGATTGCACTGATACACGAATCTGGCTTTAGGAAACAACCAAAGTCTTTGTACAGCGCTGATTGCTCTGCTATTCCTTGTGCGTCTCTTATCGGGCTATGTTCGTCGTTGTTCAAGAAGGCACTAAGTTCCATTCGTACTGAGGGTAAAGGGTTTGTTATACTTTAGACAGATTTTGGGGGGTTGTGCCAGTGTAGATAGCCCGAAGGCGGATGCAGTGAAGGGAAATGGTGAGGAGGAAGAGGAGCACACATGCGAGAGGGGTAATCCGCTTGTTTTGGGCCGCGCTTGCATTGGGATGACTGTTGTGGCGGGCGAGAGGTGGTGTGAACAGCGTATGCGTCCTCGCTCTGTGTACCAATGAGCGTGCACGAAGGTCTGCACGTCATAATAGTTAGCCACTCGTTGCTGCTAGAAAAACTATGATTCTACAGACTCTCAGAGCACCCTTTAGAATGGTTCCAAAATTATCTTAGAGACCAATTTAATGTCATCACTTATGGTGGATGCGCATCTTCATGCTACCCTGTGAACTGCGGTGTTCCGCAAGGGTCAAATTTGTCACCGTTATTATTCATTGTGTTTATGAGCTATGTTGAAGGTTGTATCAAGTACTCTAAGATATTAGAATGCGCTGATGATATTAAGCTTTTTGCAACTGTCGATTCAATGCATAACTCTGAACATCTACAAAATGATATCATCTGCGCAAAACACTGGCGCGCGCCAAATGCTGTCACACTGAATTCTATCAAAACGGTGTCAATGTCTTTCACACGTAAAAGAAGAACCTATTCTGCCTGATTACTCCGTTCACAGTGATATAATACAGCGTGTTGATATCGTTCGCGACCTAGCTAGATAACATATTGACAGTGAAGCCAACTTTGAGGCCCATGTTAATTATTTAACACGCTCTAGTTTTCAGACTTTGGGCACAGTCGCGCACTTAACTAAGCAATTTAAATCTCTACAAGTCACTCTTTCTGCCAAAACTGGAATTCACAAGCGTTCTATGGAACCCTTTGACATCTGCGCAGTGCGCAATAATCGGAAGCGTCCAAAGGCGGATGGTCCGTATCCTATACGACCGATATATGAGTAGGCGATACTACTTCGATTATGATCGATTACTTTCTAAACTCAATTCTTTTCCACTGTCGACAAGGCGTGAACTCCGTGATGATTCATTGTTACAGAAATGCTTGTAAGGATCAATAAATTGCCCTGAACTAACCTCTGCACTTAAACTGACAGTGCCCAGGCAGAATGCAAGAAGCCGCCGGGTGTTTCATGCTGACAACCGCAGACGTCTCTCTCCTTCATTGCGCATTGAATACATGTTTAATATATCCACATTGTTCAAAATGCAGTTCTGGACATTTTTACCTTAAACAGTTTTAGTATGCATGCTTGCGGGTATACTTATTTCGCCTACACATCGTGCATGCCTGAAATGTTGTAACATGATTGAATGTACAGAATGCCGTTTGTGGGCACATAACTAAATAAATACTGAAACTCGCACCTTTAATTGGAAGGCGCTGACACCTTTCCTTAGCCACGTGTGAAGGCGCTGGTGTATGCTGCATTAACGCATCGGTGGGGATATGGCAGGGTAGTGACGTCACAACACTGATTTAAGGAGCAGTGTGAGGTGCCAGTAAGGGTTCAACGCAATCGCTCGGTGTGCAAAGCTTTTGCTCAGTTTAACGATTTGCGCAGCGATAGCATAAATATTGCGCAATTGTTTTCTGCCGTACAACTCGTTTACCGGTCTGGTAGAAATTTCTTTTTGAAATTCTTGCGCTGAACACGCGCTTATTAGGCGAATATGTGAGCAAAATGCGGTAGCAGGAGGCCTAGCCGCGTGAATTTTCCGAATGTGCGACCAGGAGGCCCCTGCGAGTGAACCCGCCAAGCTGTAATCCGGTAATAAGAAGTTTAAGAATATAGGGTCCTATCGGATAGGAGGATAAGGAAACAGTGTCCCGCGGGCGCGCATGCGCAAAACAATAACGCCCCTCGGGTTATTGTTCTGCGCTTGAGCACTCTTCTCCGATTCCCCTAACCGATAAGGTCCACCTATTCTTAAACTCTCTAATGAAATGGGACAGCGTTGGGCCGTTAAAATCATCTGCGCCTGTCGTGAGCTACAGTTTGTCAGCGTAATTGATCTGACGGTACGCTTACGTTTGCATCCGACTTAACAAAATAAAACACTCAGGAACGTGCTTTCACTTAAATATACACCAGCGTCAGTGATGTTACGTGCATACCCATGCCGAATTATCACATGCAATAGTATCGTCTGAGCTTAAAAATCCTCTCACGTTGAGTGAATGTCAACGTAAATTTCTCGCTCATATTGCGTCTATATGAATTTGATGCTGAGAGGCACATTTTAATGTTATTTCAGAGAAAACTGAAAAAAAAAATAATGAAAGAAAATTTCTGTCCTTATTGTGTTCTTGCGGGTCGACGTAGTGTCAGTGATGAGAGGTATGCAGCCTAAGTTAATTAGTTGACAGAATTAGTTACTTCTGCAAAGGCAATGAATGAAGTTTTATGACAGTACTGTAATTACTCGCACGTATGGTTCATTTCTCGTCACCACGCTACAGCGAAGACTGCAGCCACGCCCTTGAAGCAGCGTAGCGACGGTCACAGCGCGAGATTAATTTTGTGCATCGGGCAGCAACGCTTTAATTTAGTGGTCCCTTCAAGACAGTGCGAGCGCTGACAGTCGCCGCGGCCGTAAGCTCAGAGCTTCGCACGAATATGAGCCGGAATATTGACGGGCGTGCCGGATTCTCAACCCGAGTCTTTGTAACCGCCGAGAGCTTCCCACCCAAAAAACTTGAAACGCTGACAAAAAAAAAAGCTTCGTTATAGTTGGCTGAAGTTTACGGGTCAGTGAAGTAGGAAGTGAACGGACCGACGAAGTCATCGCAGAAGTTGGCTGACGTTAATGCAAGTGGTCGGTCGTGAGGTCGCAGAGCTCCATGTGCTCATCTGGCTCAGCGTGTCGGTGCTTACTTGCTGTCAATGCAACAATTTTGCGCTCCCGTCAACTGAGGGGAGTTTCGTTAAATAGTATAGATAATAATTTTTGCGGACGGGTGAGGGCAGCAACTTTCTATGCTTAGCCGCACATCTGCAGTAAACCGATTCAACGATTAAATTAAGCGCCATCAATCGCGATTAAAGGGCGCCTTTTATGTTTGGCAAATAACTTCTTTCTACCTTGCGGAACGAGGGCGTTCACTTTTTTGTATTCAGTTCTTATTTAATATTTTCGGCGAGTGCACGCGCGCTACGTAGAGCTGACTTATGCAGACAGATGGTAACTAATCTCTGAATCCAAAGGCGGCGTGCTTGCGACAGGAATGGCTGAGAGCACAGCTGCTTGTGGTCGCAGGTAGAGAACATCCGCCAGTCAACATAGATTCATTGCGACATGCTGCCATCGTTTGTTTTATGTGTGGAAACGCGCTTACGCATCAGTTGGTATCAAACGCCGTTGTCTCACGTAAGGCTGACAGGGGCAGTAATAAACTCAGATTATTTTAATCACCAAATCCTTTTAGCTCCATTCTCGGCAATCGCAGTCGAACGTTCTTCCATAACCGCGCCGAAATTAACGCCGAAACTGAAGGAGAATAAAACGCTAATTTCTGTCCGAACGGCATACTCATCACGAGAACGATTGAAGCTTCATTTTTACCTACGCCGATGCGAATCCGGCAGACTACTTGGTTGACGCCTTCGACCTCTCAGCTATTAACATTTTTTTAAACACAGTGTGGGTTTCCTGTCTGGTTCCCCAAGATTTTTCTGTACGTCACCGAAGTTGTGTACAAATGGAGAAGATATAAACAAACGCGGCAGCAAAGAAACCGACGCAAAAGAGGCATGCTACCGACTAAACCTCGAGCGCCTTTTCTTTTAACGTGGTATTTATTAGAGTGCAATAACGTTCTATGCTACCACATCAAATTAAATCTGGCTGATCATGCACTCCCCTTAGAGGAACGATCGATTTTCTAGAGCGGGACCTTGTGGAAACAACCAATTCTCAGCGCCGAGCCATCGTGCGAGCTGTCCACAGGCTGCGCACTCCAATAAGCATGGACATGCCCGGAGGTTCATCGACGAATTGCACAGCAGTAAGTTTTCAAACACCATCATAAATTCGAATTAATTCGCTTCTTGAATGTCCTCTATAAAATATTCCTCGAAAAGATTCCGTCTTTACGACATATGAAGCAACGGTTAATTGTTTCTAGTGCGTTACAAAGACGGAAACTTACCGACGGCAAAAAAAATCTCCGTTTTCTGAAACCACGTCTTGAAGGAGAAGGTCTCAAACACTCAGAAGAGTCTTGGTGCACTGAGAAAGTGACATTTTACGCACCCGTGCAAGCGCTTCTGTCCAAGCAGCCCTTTTACCATTCAATAGGAAAAGAACTGAGGAAATATCACTGAAATGAAATCTCAATGCAGCCATTTTTACGGCACTGGAAAAATATTTCAGGCGAAAAACGGACCGCTAGAAAGCGTACGGCAAAATGCAGGTTATGAATAATCCCTTTTAAATAAGAATGGTCAAAAATGAGCACAAACAACTAAACAGGGGCGAGCATTAACTAAATTGGTCTGAAAGAACGCACGAACTGTCGGATGTGGAGCGTCTCGGAAAAGTATAAAGCACGAAAAAGTCCGTAGCATATAACAACATAGAAACTGAAGCCCGCCAGCGTTGGCTGGTCAGAAAATATTTTGTTTACTCGTAAGATACTTCATACGAGTGTTCAAGCAGGAGTGGTATAGAGCAAAGATAAAATAACATAAACGAAAACAGTGAACACGCCTGCATAGAACAAATTGATGTATTTGCTAACACCGCAAGGAAAGAATAGGTATGGCCTTTGTCAAAAGTATACAGCCCAAGGGGTCTGCTTCTCATCCCTTCAGCGCGGCTCCTATTGCATACTCAGGAACCCTAATCTCACGAAGAAGAGAGGGACTTAAGTCATCAGCCCTCTCAAGCTTAGGACTGTCAAAGGTGCTTAAGAGCACCCATTGGGCTGTATATTTTTCGCAAAGACTGTACATAAGATTTGAATGCTGTGAGTTAAGTTGAAGCCATCATATCAAATACAGAAGAAAAGTCGATACAGCAGAATATTCTACTGACGATAAATACATCATTCCAGCCTGTCTGCGGGTTGAACAGAGCGAGCAGGTTAGTTATTCCAATTGGAGATTGTGCTATGGACAAAGGAAAAACTTGTACGTCAGTGTTTGCAAAGCAAAGGGTTAAAAATTGTGGATGATACCGGGGGCAAGGTGGTGTTTGTACGTGCTACAGGCCCAAGCACGAGTTTGTAATTGAGTAGCAAATATTTGTAATTTTCGGCGTAAGGGCTTCTGTCTTGATGGGGAGCGCCAGTTCTGTTTGGCTGCCTTTAGTTTGAATGCAGAATCAGTGCTAACGTACCCCCGTTGCCAAAGGTAACCGAGCAAGGGGTTTGCTTCCCAGCTTTACAGTGGAGTTCTTACGGCACTCATACGGTTCAAAAGGCCCCGAAAGGCGAAGACAAGGGTCTTCCTTAGCTTACAGAGATTTACATCTTAAGGGCTCCCGTAAGTACCCGTCTACATGGCTAAGAGGAAAACACGTTGATCGATCACTTTTTACAATGACCATACCCGTATTAAATAAAATGCACTGCGTGTCTCTGAATTTCGTGGAGATATTGATGTTACATTTCGTGTGCCGGTCCTACGCAATGTAGGCGTACTTTAATTATGCTAGTTGGTACAGCATTCTTCATATTGTCTCTCAACAAGCATAACTTGCGGAGAGCACAACCACGTGTGATTGGTTCAAAAGACAAATCCAACACAAAGTCACGAGTACTCTGTGAAGGCGTTGAATAAAAAGTTTATCGTAACGGATAATCTTCAAAGCATAATAAAATTCGTCGCCAGGATCTTGTTGCACGTGGCAGCCGTGCCTAATTCCCCTTCGATGGCTGTTTATTTGCCTTGCTGTTCAAGCAGCTGAACCCCTAGCAACCATATACTGTGCATAAAGAAACATAAATATGGCTTCAGAAACAAAAAGCTTTCTTTGCAACTGCACACTGAGGAGTTTTTCCAGGGTTGTTTCTTATTGTTCTGAATCGTACGTCCCCAAGGTATTGCTGGGCTATGAAGATGCAGGATTCAGCTTTTTTTGTTTGCTCTGGAGAGATTTGAAATAAAATATGTCTGGCTCTAAAATGCCCTCCTCTCATGCTGGCAATCACGTGCCGCTCACCTTTATTGTCAGCATGTGACGGCTGGCCTACCGGCCTCATTCAAGGAGTCTTTTTAACACACAAATAGAAGTGAGCGCAGCAGCTTTTTTTTATACTGCCATGTTCAAAGGACCTTGTCTTACAACAGGTCAGGTGAAAACATAAAGATCAAAACCGACTTAGAGTGGCACAAAAAAAAATATTTTAGCTGTTTCTTCTGTTCAACGCTGGGCATTAAAAGGACATTTATTGCCCATGCGGCACGAAAGTCCTGCCATTCCATGTTCAAGCCACGAGCAGTGAACATTCAGCGAGCCGACACATTGTTGCACACCGCTTCAAAAAAAGAAACATGTCATCTATCGGGAGCCGGAGGATTATATCAGCAGTATTGTTGTCACTCCGTCACGGCTGCTGCACTCATCTGCAAAAATCAAACAAACAATATCATGGCATCTATCAAGCGGCTATAGCAGACCACTGTAGCCTCCACAGAGCGCAGAGCGCAGAGTTCTTTTTTGCTCACCATTTCACACGCTTGACCAGACAATTTAGCATAACCTGGTGTCCCAGGCAAGAGAGACAGCCAAGATCATTCGTATCCTGAAATGAGGACACCACACGCTGCAGAAGGCTTCATATTTATTTTAAATTGTCAGTACATATTTTCTACTACTACTACCGGGGCTAAACTTTGTCGGAGAGTTGGTGATTTGTTTTTAAGGCAGCTGCATCGCACAACGTCGCCTCCTTGCAGTCCGAGGACAATACTCGTCTCATTAGACGCATATGACTTCTTGTGGCCCACGCTAAAAATTCCGCTGCTTTGAAGTGACACTGAGAAGAGATAGCAGTTGGCCTGCATTGATGGCTACCGCCCTCTAATCCTAAAGGTATCATTCCCATCGAAAACAGAGCAGCTTATATCAGCTAGAAAAGACCAGTAAAACGAAATACAGGCGTCACCATCACCGGTCCATTTCGCATGTGAAATGCTTGCCCCGCCACCTGATCCCAGAGACTACGCTGCACCACCGTTCACTTTGAAACAATGGCAACCTGTATTTTACGGTATGGTTGCCCGGAGTTTGAATCGACCGACCGAGTTTGAATTTTCTCGCTGATAAATGCGTATTTTGCTACCGGACAGAAGTCGGCATAGTCAAATGGAGCAAGGGAGTCAATTTTACTGAAAACAACGTTTGGACGGAGTTAACCTCAGTTTCCCTTTAACGTAGTATGGTAGGGTAAACGGTACACATTAGTTTTAACGTAATATTGCAGAATGCAAGACGCCAAAGATGACGAATGGGTCTACGAGCGCAAGGCTGGAAGAGGAAGAAGCTGAAACGCGTGGGGACACTTTTCGGTTGACCAGTAAACTGTTTTTTTATCTTCAGCTCTCCTCGGGGGTTTTACCGAGCCGTGACACTGGTGGAGGTGCTCGGTATGTACAGGACTTCTTCCGGAAGTCTGCAGCGGGTCCCGGACATCGACACGCCTGTCCATCGCGCTAGCCGCCGCCGTCTATGCCTTGCCCCGGAGTGCAACCATATACCGGGCGACTCTTCAAATGTCAAAGTTCGCCAGGTCTCCCAAGCCATGGCACCTTCCACCCCTACGCCGGTGACTCTTCACAACCACAAGGTGCCAGAGTGCTTCCGCGGGAACGCGTTTGAACATGTGGAAGACTAGCTCGACCAGTTTGAACGAATGGCCAAGTTCAACCAGTGGAGCGCAGACCAGAACCTTTGCAACGTTTATTTTGCCCTTCAGGATAGTGGTAGAACTTGGTTTGGAAGCCACGAGGCCAGCTTGTCCACATGGAATGACTTCCGCCGCCAGCTGGTGGACACGTTTGTCAGTACTGGTCGAAGAGAGCATGCTCTGCGCCTGCTTGAAGTGCTCGTCCAGAAGCCGAATGAAAGTGTATCTATGTTTGCGGAAGACATGGCTCGCCTTCCCCGACATGAGTGAGCAAAGGAAGATACGGCATCTCATGCGTGTTGTCAAGGAGCAGGTGTTTGCCGGCTTGGTGCGCAAACCACCTCAAAGCGTCAGTGAGTTTATCAAGGACGCTAAATCTATAGAGCGAGCCTTCCAAGAACGGTGCCGCCAGTACGACCGACCCTTCAACGATATTCCGATGACTGCGGCGGTGCACACTGCAACCGATAGGACCACTCTTCGAGAACTCATTCGAGAAATTGTCCTTGAGGAGCTGCAGCGAAGTACGTCTACGAGCGTTCAGTCACCCAAGGCCGTCGTTGCGGTTGTTAGAAAAGAGCTCCGGTACGCCCTGTCACCGTCTGCACCATACCACGAGTCTCACCCAGTTGACAACGCGGCAGCCATTTGCGAATCATACTACGTGCCACAACCTGACAGCAGCATGGCCGTCATCACTGCACCTTACTGCAAGCTGCAACCTGTGAGCTATGCGGAAGTCCTTCGTCGCCCGCCGCCAGTCCACGCCCCACCGAGCTCACCGAGCCGTCAGTAGACGCGATTCTTTCAGGGTCCTCAGTGGGCACCTCCAGGCTGCTCTCAACCGCGCCGAACTGACCTGTGGCGCTCTTATGACAGGCGACCACTCTGCTTCTTCTGCGGACAACCTGGCCATCGGTAAAGCCGCTACCGCCAAGAGCGACAGGTCTTTCCGCCTGGTTCTGCTCGCCGCCATTTCGACGCTGGCCGTGCCCAAATCGAGGACCCGCCGCTCAGCAGAGAAGCCGACTCACCGGGCTTGCGCCGCCGCTCCCCATCTCCACAGCGTTATTTTTCGCCGATGCGTCGTAGCAATGCTGACGTTAGCGGACGGCAGACCCCGAGCCCTCGCCGGGGAAATTAACAGCCGCAATCTCGCGAGGGGAGGTTGCAACCAGTCGAAAAGTTTCAAAGCCCTCACTACCGCCGCAACCACCGACCGCAACCCGTGATTCTGCCGCCGCTGTTCACATTGACACTGCCGTACTACCACCGAAAATACCGCCTACATTACCGCCGAAGATACCGCACCAGATGAGCAGCCCCAACGACGAAACTGACAGCGCCGACCTTACCGCACTTCCGCCGCAAATGCCGAAAAAGACGAGCAACCCAGACGACGTTGCTAGCACCGATCTCGTAGTTTGCATTGATGGGCTGGAGGTACACGCTCTGGTGGATACCGGGGCGGATTTTTCAATTATTAGCCAAAAACTGGCTGACAGGCTGAACAAAGTAAAAACTGAATGGACTGGGCCATTAATAAGAAGTGCTGGGGGTCAGCTACTGGCACCGACTGGGAAGTGCACTGCCCGGATAGGAATAGGAAACGCAGTGTTCGTTGGCAGCCTCCTTATTCTCTTTGACTGTTGCACAGACCTCATCTTGGGCATGCACTTTTTACGCTTTCATGGGGCTGTAATCAGCTTTCGGGACAATGTCGTTGCCTTCACTAAAAATCATGAAGACCTGGGTTATGCGGAAGTACCACTGTCCTCCTTACGCGTCGGCAATGAGACGGTGACATTACCTCTGCGCTCATGCTCTTTTGTTGAAGTGAAGTGCTACGTGGCGTATACCGGCGAGGGCGTCGCCGAACGGGCAGTCACCATGATACTCATCCGAGGTGTTTCTATAGCTCGAGGGCTAGTCAATTTGACCAGTGGGCACACCGAAGTGCTCCTGCCAAACTTCAGCGACGAGCGTCAGGAAATTTCGAAAGGCACAACTGTGGCCTTTTTCGACAGACTCCCAAGTGCGCAAGACTGTGTTGTGCTGCAAAAGGAAGGATCAGTGAGCAAGGCGCCTGCAACCGTCGCCGATGTGAGCCCAAATTTGTCATCTTCAGAACGGGAACGCCTTTTGGATCTCATAGATCACTTTCGAGACTGTTTTGCTTCAGAATCGCGGATCGGAGAAACGCCTTTGGCCAAACAAAAAATTATCACGGATGACGCCATTCACCGGTTTCAACAAAATCCTTACCGTGTGGCTCCGACAGAACGCGAAGACATTTAGCGCCAGGTGGCCGAAATGCTTACAGACGACGCTATCCAGCCGTCACAGAGTCCCCGGGCTTCCCCCGTGGTGCTTGTTAAAAAAAAGGAGGGCGGCTTACGATTTTGCATTGACTACCGCAAGATCAATCAAGTGGCCAAAAAACACGTGTACCCTCTACCTCGCATCGATGATTTCCTTGATCGGCTACGAAATGCACGCTACCTCTCTTCAATGGATTTCAAAAGTAGATACTGGCAAATCGAAGTAGATGAGAGGGATCGGGAGAAGACAGCATCCGTCACTCCCGACGGATTGTATAAGTTTAAGTTCTTCCATTCGGTTTATGCTCGGCACCAGCAACATTTCAGAGGTTGATGGACACTGTGCTTTCGGGACTAAAGTGGGAAACACGCCTGGTGTATCTTGACGACGCGTTCGTGTTTTCGGTCACCTTCGAGGAGCATCTACGCCGTTTCCTAGCCGTCTTTCAGCCCATACGATCTGTGGGCCCCACATTAAACCCGACAAGTTCCACTTGGGTTACGAGGAGCTGCAATTCTTATGTCACGTCGTTAGCCAAGAAGGTGTCCGACCTGATCCCGAAAAGCTCGCCGCAGTCGCGAACTTCCCAACACCATCGTGCCGGTTTATCACTGCCCTTCTTGCTAGTGAAGCCATTATTTTCTAATGTTCTCTTTATGCTCCATTTTCCATCTGCCATTTTTGATCGTGCCATCTTCTGAGCAAGTACTACGCTTGAAACTCGAAACTGAAGTCATCACGATCGTAAATTTGGAAACAATAACAAAGACGAAACACGCTACAAGAGCACCACTAGCGGCATATCTTCTATAAAAGTAAATATTTCCAACAAGATATCTTTTAGTACGCACCAATTACTTGCCATAAACACACCCAAGCCAAAAAAAAACACTCTATAATGAAGAAGACCGCGAAGAACAGCGATAAAAAAACCGGCCTGCGAACTCCACCCGTCATTTTTAAACGCCAGGGCGCACGACCCACTTCGGCGCGACGTTTAAAACGCTTTGAGCTGCCGCTCGAGACCGCAATTCCGCACTTTTGTTTCCCGTAGTGCAGTCAATTTTTCTGTGACAAAATGACAAATTCGATTTTTTGGGGTGTTTACCCTACCATACTCCATAAACGGCTGCGCAGAGAGAGAGGTGCAATTCGAGAAGCTCAAGTAGTTAACTGAGTGCCAAGAGTCGCCTCCGTCCAGAGCGAGAATTTCGGCACCATCGCACTGGGCACACCCTGCCGACAGTCCCCGCAAGAACGTAAAGGGCGTGCTGTGTCTGACTACAACAATTTCACATAACCTGAATGCCTAGGAGACCTCCCCCATCTAGTCCGCATTGTTGCTCCCTGCTGTTCCATGAAATAAGATTCGCCAAGCGACACTGTCGGCAGCTTCGGTATCGTTGTTTTTGTTGTTGTTGCCTCAAATACGATGACACATACCCGTAGGAAAGGTGGCACACACGTCGACTTCGTCCACATCATTGTCCACCCTCACATTATGGGTTCTTACTCATTGCCTGTAATGTTTTGTTTTAAGCTTGCTTAAGCACTTCTTCGCATTCGAACACGAACCGTATATACAAGAGATTAAGTGGCCTCACTGATAACAGGTAACGCTACAGATACCCAGCAATTCCCTGCAGTGTATTGGTCGACGCAATGATGACAGGATTGCGGGAAAGCACAGGTGGCGGAGCGCACCACATTGGAACAAAGCAGAAGGGCATCCGTCATCATCATCTTAATTGATCACCTTTATGGCTGGTACGGTCATACTGCGTGTCAACATGCTCGACGGCACTGCCAATTAGGTCACCTGGAACGGGTCGCAAAGCTGTGGTGCCAATACAATCAAAAACAATTTGCCAGTGACGTCACGCTAGAGCGAATGGGCCCGTCCGGTACGTAATGGAGAAAGACTCAGTTCATAAAATTATAATACGAGAATAATTTTATTTTAACGTACTTCAACAGAACAACAAAGATCAGAATGTTGTTAAATATATACAAGACAGAGCCGTTTGCCCGTTTTTTGTAGTGTTTCGCAAGGATTAGAAAATAAAAATGACCACGTGGCACTGCCTGCACTCTGTAAAAAAGAGTCATAATTCAAATCTTATTCCTAGTCTCAGTTTTGGTTTCAATAGCAAAACGGTGGCTGTGACGTTTAGGTCTTCTTCAGGTCACGTGAGCTGTAACAAAAACTACGATATTACAGCGGCGCCTTTATTCATTCTCAGTATAGCTCTTCGAACAGCATGGGGTTAAAGCAGGACTGAAATAAAACAAAAAACAAAAGTTTTCTGAAAAAGTGGAATGCCCCTCATGCAAACAATTCATCCTGGCACACATTTTTAGCAGCAAAACAAGAACTTTTGGCAGGAAATATTCGAAGCAAAACGGCACTGGGCTTTTCTGACTGCACAGCCTGTGCATCGCTTGTGTGGAAGAAAAATACGCACCGAATGCCGAAAACAAAGGACAATGTAGCCCGGCTCCTTTGCAAAATCAGCACTATGCCACTAATCTGTGTCAATATCTTTGCGCAACTACTTAGCGAAGATTAACAAAACAAAGACAGATCTGGCCCCACTGGTCCGATGGCCTCTCAAAGGTAGTGACGCCGGCGACACTGGCATCTTTGACAAGTAAGATGACGCAGATCGAGGGCACGCGCATCGCAGAGCAACCAAGTTAGCAGTACCCCAGTCCTTGCGTCTTCCATACATGCTATTACCACTCCTTTTCCCGTCAAAACTTTCCTGTATCCAGCAATTCACCGCCTGTGTCTTGGCCACTTCCCCGCAGTGGTTAAGTGCCAGCATTGTTTGAGGCCAACCTACCTACCTACCCACCCACCCACCCACCCGTCCACCTGCCTGCCTCGCCTGCCTGCCAGAGCGCTGACGCTGCACGCGAAACCTGGGCGGCGGAACTGGGGGCGACACCACCTCCGCCGCTGGCTTTCGGTGCGGAGCCGCGACGCCCCGCTGGACCTTGGCAGGCCGCCCTCACCACGGAGGTCAGCGTTGAGATCGAGACGTGGGCGGAGGCCGAAGCCGAGCCGGCAGCGGAACATCGCGGAGCTTGACTGCCCACTGCCCATCCGGTCATGCGAGTGCCCGTCCACGCCCACTTGTGCACAAACAGCTGCAGCCTGATGCGGTATGGCGAGAAAAACATGGCCACGTATCGTACCGGGTGCGAAAGGCGCGGTGAGTGGACAACACGACGGCGGCGCCTTCTCCCTGAGCGCAGACCGACGCACGGTCGCCCGCCATGGAATCCGTGCTGTCTCCGACCCAGGTAGCGGAGTGGACTACCTGGTGAGCCGGGATTGTATTCCGGAGCCGGTACAGAGGAGCTGTTCCCATCGACATTGACTATACCGACGCGTTTTCTGCTTTTGGCGGGCAAGAAATTTCAGACGCGGAGCGGACAGCGACAGAGCAGAGCGCCAGAGTCATCGAAGCGTCGGAATGGACCAGCGCTCCGGCCGCTCCTGCGGCGAGTTGCACTGCGGTGATCCAGCACAGAGGTGAGATGGGAAACAGCTCTCAGCACGGCTCTGGCGAAGCTGCCTGCTCGAGGGCGGAACGTCGCAACCGTTGTGGAAAACAGCGCCCAGAGTAATCAGACCGCGTTACCGTCGAACCTCATCGTTTAGAGCGTCCGTTAGTGTTGAACTGCGCCTTGTGCGTTTCCCAGAGTTTTCTGTGACGTCTTTTCCTCCCTCCTCGCGCATTGCTCGCAAGCATGCCGATGCGGAATTTTGCGGAACAATGATCAGGCATAGCCATGCGCTCTGTTGTGATAGGGGCGGTTTTCGTCCTCAGGGCAGCCGGTTGTTGGTATCTGCAGCGACAATGCCGTGAAAGCGTGAGCGAGACGAAGGGTTCAAGGCGTCTGGCCGCACTTACTTTCGCCCTTTGCTAGTTTGACTTTGCCTTCTGGGTGAATTAGTGATTTCGTTCGCGTTTTCGGCGACTGCTACACCGCTTCCACGTTGCGTCACGTGACCCTTTTATCGCGCTTTTCCTAGTGATCTTTTTATACTTTCACTTGCATCATTGCTCTAAGACTTTATGGACATTTTTTTTATCCTCCACTTCTCTAATCGCGCCTGGGGCATCAGGCGTAGCTATACAAGATATTCCAAATTTGTTTCCTTCCTGCTTTTTGGGGCTGGAGGGCATTGCAACGAGCGGCAGATTTTTTGGTTTCGCAATTGTGAAGTGTTTTCATTATGTATTTACTCGTTTTATGTCAAGAAAAGAGCAGAAAAGGCTATCATGCCTTCTGGCGACTTCTGGACTATATTTATTTATTTAGAAATACTGCCAGTCACTATCAGGATCATCGCAGGAAGTGCAAAATACAAAGAACAACAAACAAAGTACATAATATACAGCACTGAAAAAGTACGGGGAACACAGGCTGTTCATTTAATAGCAATAATAATAACCGGTGGTGACTAACGTGGGAGTACCCAGTAAAAGATGTTAAAAAACCAACACGATCCATTGTACACAAGGAAGAGCAATTTTCAAATTTAGTTAAGGTAGAGCATTGGAGCAGACGAAATGATGTTTATCATTCTCAATGTAGAACTAGTTGGCAAGCTTCATATATATCAATTTTTTCCTAAGACGAGCTAGTTGCACATGCTGGTAGGTTATGTCGTTCTCAAATGCCTAACTGAGAAAATGAACGCCTAAAACAGTCTGCGTTTAATCGATATTCTTCCAGTGATTGTGAGTGTTTATGTCTCGTTATACTTGTTTCTGATTTTTAGATATACTGTGTACTATCTATGTGGCATCATGTTATACATTAGCTGATGAAGTGTTTATGTTGCGCAAGCCTGGCGCGCTTTTGTAACGTGCGTATTCCAGCGTTGTTTATCATTAATTTGGGTGACTCAGTTTGTCTTTATTTGTTATTGATAAACGTTACAGCCTTCCACTGAACTCTCTCTAGGTTCTTTATTAGTTTATCTATAAACGCAAACCAGGCTACATTTGCATATTTAGGTACGCGTCTGCAAAGGTATTGCACTAAATTTATTGAATGTCTGACGGCGTGTCTGGGAGGCGCCTCTTGAGAAAGAAAAGTCGTTTTAGTGCTGATGACGCAACGAAGTACACGTGAGAGTACAATTTAGGATCCGATGGTAAAATTAAATGAAGGTGTTTATTCTGTGTAACTGCGAGAAGCGTAATTTTGTTTAGTGTGTATGGAAAGTCGGACACATTGTTTCCTGGTAAATGGTAAGTGGGCTGATTTTCCGATATTGACTCATTTGCCATTTAGCGCGGCATTCTTATAAGCGAATGTAGTCCATTTTTTTATTTTTACATGGTCTTCAGGCGAATTAATTTCATAGTACAATATGCAGTCATCTGCAAAAAGCCTCATATTAATAAGAATGCTAGCAGGTGAATCATTGATGAAGACATGAATAAAATACCGAGATCCCTGGCCTGAGGTACACCAGCCGTAACTTCAGTTATGCTCGACTTTTCGCGGTTAAATTCTACAAACTGTGATCGATTAGTCCAGTGTCTTTGATCCAGTTAATGATTAGTCCTTCGACTATTGTTGATTTTCACTTTATAATTAGTTTTTTATGTGATACACGATCGAATGTTTTAGAAAAGTGTAGCACAATGAAGTCAGTTTGCTTCTGTTAGTGGTTCTTAGTGAAACCTCATGTATTAGTTCGACTATATAAAGTCTGCCCAGCAATAAGAACCGCTTCAAATCGCTCCCGCGTGTAACGCTGCTTAGAATCCAACGTTGTATGCGTTGCATTAATCGCAGTCTCTCACCGTTGTTCAAGTATCGAAGTTACGGGGTAACGTTTTATTCTGTTATTTCTGAGGAACTCTGGAAAAAAAGTTCACACTTTTCCCCTCTTGTTTACATTGGTTTCTTGGCGCGACAAATTTATGTTTTGATTTTTATTTTGCCATCTATCGGGTGCCGGAGGATTATATGAGCAATATTGTTGCCATTGCTTCACGGCTGATGCACACATCTGCAAAAAAAACAAACAAACAATATCATGCAGTCTGTCAAGCAGCAATAGCGGAGCACTATAGCCTGCACCGCGCGCCGAGCGCAGGCTTCTTTTGCACTCGCGATTTCACACGCTTTGCCAGACGAGCCAGCCTAACCTGCTGTTCTAGGCAAGAAAGACCGCAAAGATCATTGGAGTCCTGAAATGAGGACACCACACGCAGCAGACGTCTTCGTCATTATTTTGAATTGTCAATAAATATTTTCTACTACAACTACCGGGGCTTCACTTTGTCAGAGATGTGTTGATTTGTTTTTAAGGCAGCTGCATCGCACAAAGTTGTGTCGTTGCAGTCCGAGGACAATACTCGTCCTATGCGCCACCTAGCACTGCTTGTGGTTTACGCTAAAAATTCCGCTGCTTTAGAGGAACACTCAGGAGGGATAGAAGTCAGCCTGCATTGATTGGGTACCGCGTTCTAATCCCAGAGGTACCATTCTTATCACTGTCTGTTGAAACTCGGGGAGTTGCACAAGCAGCAAGCAGCAGCAGCAGCGGACACGGTGGACCGGTACGCCAGAGAGAGAGGCGCCCAGTGTGCTCCGGAAAAGTCCGAGTTGCTCATCCTGAAGAACTCGACGACACCCCTAGCGCAGAACATCGCGGTGTATATAGACAAGCACCCAGTACAGAAACCCACGGAGATCAAGATCCCAGGGCAGTATATCCCGCAGGGGCGACAGAACACCATCACTATGAAGAAGCTTACAACATCCACCGAGCAAATCCTCCGGATGATTCATCGTGTCAGAAATAAGCACCATGGCATGAAGGAAAGGGACGCCATCCGCTAAGTGCGAGCTTTCGTGATCTCTCAGATAATGTACGGGACGGCATTCCTTAACCTCTCCAGGTCCGAAATTGAAAATTTGGAGACACTTATCAGGAAAGCCACAAGACGGCATTGGGGCTCCCAAACTCCACGCCAATGGCAAAGCTCATGGCTCTAGGAGTATATAATACCCTTAAAGAGATGTGGGAAGCACAGTGGTTCTCACAACTCAATGGGCTCGCACTCACAAAACCATACAGAGATCTGCTCGAGAAGATCCACACTAATCTGCCCTATACGATAGACCAAAGGAAAGAGGTACCACGCGATGTGAGGAGACGCATCAACGTGTCCCCCGTTCTGTGGAATATGCATCCCGCATATAACATCGAAAGGAGAAAAGCTAGAAGGGAAGCCCTGCAGAAGAAATGAGGCGAGCAACCCAACACCCTTTGCGTGGACGCCGCAGGACCAAAGAATGGAGTGATGACTATTGTGGTCGCAACGCCTTCAGAATCGGTGGTGAACTGCGCCTCGATGAAAATATCAAACCCGACTCACGCAGAAGAAGCAGGGATTGAATTAGCTATAGCATCGAATCCCAACGCCGCTGTGCTCAGTGATTCCCAGAACGCCTGTCGCAACTTCAATATTGGATTAATTCACAGGTCAGTGCTGTCATTGCTGATTAAGCATCCACTCAGCCAAGCCTCAGTCATCCGGTTTCCCGGTCACCTGGAACCACCAGGAGGAAACGAAGCCGCTCACAGGCATGCCCGAGCTCTTCTTTACCAGGCGTCTCCCCCTGATGATCATCAAGGTTGCTACGACCTAATAGCTTTCGCAGTGCATGCTGACAATCTCGCGCGTTACAGAACAGCCAGGAAGTAGTACCCAACACCAAATAAATCCCTCAATAAGTTAGAAGACAACACCCTTAGGAGACTACAAAACTAGCAGATGCCCAACACCAGCTAACTTACACCAGTGGTGTCCTACACTATACTCTCCGCAGTGCCCACACTGTGGGGAAGTAGCTAACCTTTACGACATAGTGTGGGAATGCCAAGTTAATCCCATATTTGACCCCATTCCAAACACCTCAGAGGAGCAGTCGGAGGCTCTTCTGTTCGGCGATGATTCTGACCGTCAGCACTGACTGGTGGGGAGGGCCAGCGCAGCCGCTATAGCCAGCGGACTACCGGACTAGACGGCCCACCCACATCTTCTACGAATATTATGTAAATAATGATGTTTTCAATCAATCAATCCTAGAAAACAGAGCAGCTTTTATCAGCTATAAAATACCAGTAAAACGAAATACAGGCGTCACAATCACCGGTCGATTTCGCATGTAAAATATATGCGCCGGCATCGGATCCTAGATAAAACGATGCACCACCGTCCACTTAGAAACGATGGCAACCCGTCTTTTTCGGTAAGTTGCGCCAGGTTTGAATCTACTGACCGAGTTTAATATCTTCGCCGACAAATGCGTATTTTGTTACTAGACGCAAGTCAACATAGGCAAAAAGAAAAAGGGAGTCAATTTCTGCTGAGAGCAATATTTAGACGGAGTCCCTTTAACGTGTCCCTTTAACGGCTGCGCAGAGAGCGAGGCGCATTTCGAGAAGCTCAAGTAGTTAACTGAGTGCCAAGAGTCGCCTCCGTCCAGAGCGAGACGGTCGGCACCTTCGCAGTGTGCGCACCCTGCCGACATGCCGACAGTCACCGCACGAAGGCAAAGGGCCTGCTATGTCTGCCTATAAACATTTCACAAAACCTGAGTGCCTAGGAGACCTCCCCCATCTAGACCGCATTCTTGGTCCCTGCTTGACATCCTCAGACTGCTGTCCATGCACATAAGATCGGCAAGCAACATCATCGTCGGCAGTTTCGGTATTGTAGGAAAAGTGGCACACACGTCTACTTCGTCCACGCCATGGCTCACCCTCACATTACGTTTTCTTACTGATTGCCGGTAATCTTTTGTTTCAAGCTTTCTTAAACTGTTTTTGGTATTTATCCATAAATTGTATATCCTAGAGATTAGGTGCCCTCACTGATAACAGATAACGCAACAGAGACCTCGCCATTCGCTACGGTGTATTGGTCGACGCACTGATGGGCGGAGTGCGGGAAAGAACAGGTGGCAGAGCGTACCACACTGGAACAAAGCAGAAGGGTGTAGATCATCATAAGCATCATAATTGGTCATCCTTAAAGTCACGTACGGTCACACTGCGTGTCAACATGCTCGACGACAATACTAATTAGGTCAACTGGAGCGGGTTGCAAAGCTCAGGCGCCAATACAATCAAAAACAATTTGCCACTGACGTCACGCTAGAGGGAATGAGCCAGTCCGGTGCGTAATGGAGAAAGACTCAGTTCATAAAATTATTAAACTAGAAATCTTTTACTTGAACGTATTTCAACAGAAAAGAAAATAGATGAAGATCCGAATTGGGTTAAGTAATTGGAAGAGAGAGTCGTTAATCCGTTCTTTGCAGTATTTTGCAAGGATCAGTAAGTAAAAATGTCCATGTGACACTGCCTGCACTCTTTAAAAAAATGTCATAATTCAAATCTTATTCCCAGTTTCGGTTTTGGCTTCTGTAGCCAAACGGTGACTGTGATATTAAGGTCTACTTAAGGTCATGTGAGCTATAACAAAAGTTGCAATATTACAGCTGCGCCTTTATTCGCTCTCATTCTAGCACTTCGGACGGGCTGGCGTTAAAGCTGGAGTAAAATGAAATAAAGAAGGAAAGGTTTTCGAAGAAGCTCAAGACCCCTCATGAAAAACATTCATGCTCATAAGACATGCAAGAACTTTTCGGTTGAAATAATAAAAGAAAGAAAGACACTGCGCTTTTTTCGCTCCACAGCCCATGCATCGCTTGTGTGTAAGAACAATAAAGAACCGAATGCCGAAAAACAAAGACTATGACGCTGTTTTGCAAAATCAGCAGTTTGCAAAATCAGCACTGTGCCCATAAGCTAGCTCTGGCAATAATATGCGCAACTACTGAGAGAAGATAGAGGTATGCGACACCGGCGACTCTGGCGTCGTTGACAAAGAAGTTGACGTCGATCGAGGGCACGCGAATCGCAGAACACCCAGAGCGCTGACGCTGCGCCCGAAGCCTTGGCGGCGGAGGTGGGGGCGACACCACCTCCGCCGCTGGCTTTCGGTGCGGCGCCGCGACGCCCCGCTGGACCTTGGCTGGCCGCCCTCACCACGGAGGTCAGCGTGGAGAGCGAGACGTGGGCGCAGGTCGAACCCGAGCCGACAGCGGAACATCGCGGAGCTCGACTGCTCTCCCGGTCATGCGAGTTCCCGTCAACGACCACTCGTACACAAACAGCTGCAGTCTGATGCGGAATGACGAGAAAAAGATGGCCGCGTCTTGTACCGCGTACGAAAGGCGCGTTGAGTGGCCAACACGACGGCGGCGCCTTCCCCCTCAGCGCAGACCGACGCACGGTCGCCCGCCATGGAAGCCGTGCTGTCTCCGACCCCGGTAGCGGAGTGGACTAGCTGGTGAGCCGGGATTGGATGCCTGGGCCAGTACAGAGGAGCTGTTCCCATCGACATCGACTATACCGACGCGTTTTCTGCTTTGGGCGGGCAAGAAATTTCAGACGCGGAGTGGACAGTGACAGATCGAAGCGTCAGAGTCATGGAAGCGTCTGCAATGGACCAGCGCTGCGGCGACACCCGCTGCCAATTATACAGAGATGCTCCAGCAGAGAGGTGAGGTTGGGAACGGCTCACAGCACGGCTCCGGCGAGGCTGCCTGCACGAGGGCGGGATGTCATAACCGCGGTGGAAAACAGCGCCTAGTGTACTAGTCCGCGCTCCAGTTGAACCTCACCGTTTAGAGCGTCTCTTGGTATGGAACTGCGCCTTGTGCGCTTCCCAAAGTGTTTTGTGTGGCGTGTTTTCCTCCCTGCCCGGACATTACTCGCAAGCATGCCGATGCAGGATTTTGTAGAACAATGATCAGGCATAGCCATATGCACTGTTGTGATAAGCGCGACTCTCGTGCTCAAGGCAGCCGGTCGTTGGTATCTGCAGAGACAATGCCGTGAAAGCGTGAGTGAGGTGAAGGGTACAGGGTGTCTCGCCGCACTTTCGTTCGCCCTTTGCCAGTTTGACACTTCCTTCTGGGTGTACTTGTGCTTTCGTTCGCGTTTTCGGCGACTGCTGCGCCACTTCCACGCTGCGTCACGTGGCCTTTTCATCGCGCTTTTCCTAGTGATCGTCTTGTACTTTCACTTGCATCATTGCTCTAAGCCTTTATGGACATTTTTTTTATACTGCACTTCTCTAGTCACGCCTATGGCATCAGGCGTAGCTATGCAAGCTCTTCCCATTTTATTTTCTACCTGCTTTTTGGGCCTGCAGGGCATTGCAGCCAGTGGTTTAACGATTTTGCAGTGTTTTCTACTATGTCTTTTCTCGTTTTGTGTCAATAAAATAGCAGAAAAGATATGTCTTCGTGTGACTTGTGGAATAAGTTTATAAATACGGTCTGTCCGAATCGGGATCATAGCAGGAAGGGCAAAATAGAGAAAACAAAAAGTACATATTATACAGCGGTACAACAGCATGTGAATCGAGGCCGTTCAGGTAAAAGCAATAATATTAACCGCAGCTATACAAGCTCTTCGCACCTTTTTTTTTTTTTTGCTCCCTGTTTATCAGGACAGCAGGGCGCATCAATAGACCATGACTAGCGGTGCCCTTTCTCTTGGATTCTCTTGGATTTTTCTTGGATTTGGTCGTGTTTTGTCAATAAAAGAAAATAAAAACTTTGCATCTTTTTCAAGCGATTTCTTTACCGCAAGAAAGCTCTCCTGCAAACAAGGGTCGTATGGTGTACAATTCTTGATGAGTAAAGATGCTGTTGGGATTGCACGCAAGACCTGGAACATTTAGAGCAGACTCTTGCAGTGGAGGTAATATATATATATATATATATATATATATATATATTGTAGGGGTGTGTTTATTCGGTGAACCCAGATGATTCCAGCCGCTCAGGGGAGACTCGCAGCGAAGCGTCAGGCGTGGCGAAAGAGCAAGGCAGCGAACAACTTCTTCGTCCTTGAGAGCGGCAGCACGCGACGCATGTCAGTGGTTATATCGATGAAGATTACCACACTACAGTTTCCCCCCCGGGCAGAGAAGGAGCCATCCTGGCGACTCATGGTGCCGAAAGGACAGACGGATCGTAGTAGGGCTTGATTCGGTCCACATGAACTATTTCGCGTCCACGGCGACGCAAGTCCGCAGATGGCGTAACGGGCTCAACTACGTAGTTCACAGGAGATGTTTTTTGAAGCACTCGGTATGGACCGTGATACCGAGCAAGAAGCTTCTTTGACAGGCCGGCGGTTGTGGCAGGAACCCAGAGCCACACCAGGGAGTTGGGCGCATATGAAGGCGCCTCACCAGTGTCACGATGGTGTTTTTGTTGCCATTGATTTTCCTTTGTGAGCGAACGAGCGAGCTGACGGCATTCTTCTGCATACTGGGCGGCGTCCGAGAGTGGCGTCGATTCAGAAACTGTAGTGTGGTAATCTTCATCGATATAACCACTGACATGCGTCGCGTGCTGCCGCTCTCAAGGACGAAGAAGTTGTTCGCTGCCTTGCTCTTTCGCCACGCCTGACGCTTCGCTGCGAGTCTCCCCTGAGCGGCTGGAATCATCTGGGTTCACCGAATAAACACACCCCTACAATTGGTGCAGGTGCTGCTGGGTACGTTCCCGTCCACCCTGGAACTAAGAAGCCGCACGTTACCCTCTGCTTCCAGCATGCCGGATGACACTGCCACGACATCGTCGCCCCTCCCAACCACCGTGCTGTGTTCTGGAGCTCTACGGCAGCGTGATCCGTGCTTCTTCAGTGGCACAGCCGACCAGGACGTCGACGATTGGTTGGCGGCATATGAGCGCGTCAGTAGCTACAACAGATGGGACGACGCTATCAAGCTAAGCAATGTAATCTTTTATCTGACTGACGTGGCGAACCTCTGGTTTCGCAACCATGAGGCAGACCTGCCATCTTGGTCTGCATTTAAAAAGAATTTTGCAGAAGTGTTCGGCCGCCCTGCAGTTCGCAAGCTCCGGGCAGAACAACGCTTGCGTGAGCGCACTCAGCAAGTCGATGAGTCGTTCACTAGTTATATAGAGGACATCGTGGACCTATGCAAGCGTGTCGATCCGCTAATGACTGAAGCGGATAAGATCGAGAACATCATGAAAGGCATCTCTGACGACGCGTGCCAAATGCTCTGGGTAAAAAATCCTGCCACGGTGAGTGACGTGATCAAGCTTTGCCAGAGCTACGACGTGCTTCGTAAGAAGCGCGCTTCTACCCGGCGGTCCGGTGTTAGAGACGACGCCATCTCTACACTTGCGCTGGGCGGTTCTACCCCATCAGAGGACAGCCCTTTACTTCAGCAAATCAAAGCCTTCGTTCGAGAAGAGGTCGCCCGCCAGCTATCGCTGGTCCCTCAGTTACAGGATAGTGGCCGCCTTGTTCCTGACATGGCTCCGTCTTTGGCCCCTACCATACGGCGTGCCGTTCAAGATCACATCGCTGACGTTCTTCCTCCCAGCTCCATGCTCCCGCCCAGCCCTGTGCTGCCGCCCAGCCCCGTGCCAGCGCAAGTAACGGCACCACTGACTTACGCCCAAGTTGCGGCCAGGCCGCTCATGCCATCAGCATCTCTTTCCTACCAGGCCGCTCCTTCCAACCTTCCTTCGCCTTTGCCTGGGTCTGCATTCCATGTCCCTATTCCAAGGGTACGCCAACGCCCTACGAACCCTTGGCGTACCGCGGACAACCGACCAATCTGCTACTCTTGCGGGCTGCCGGGCCATGTCGCACGCCTTTGCCGCCAACGCCTTCCACCTTCTCGACCTGAACTATGGAACTACTCCTACGATACAGACCAGCCCTCGCCGAGAAATCCGCCCAGTTCCGAATTTGTATCTCGTGACAATCAAACGTACACAGCTCGCCGATCACCTTCCCCTCGTCGCCGTTCCCCGTCCCCACTCCGACGTTCTACCGGCACCGTTGAGGGAAACTAACAGTCGCAGTTCCCGGGGCAAGAACTGCGCTTGGTTCGAACTCTTCAAGTCCTCGGTGTTCTCCCACTAACGTAATTCAAGTGTTTGTCGACGGCGTCGCAGTACTCGCTCTAGTCGACACGGGCGCTGCCGTATCAGTCATCAGTGAAGCTCTTTGCCGTCGTCTTCGTAAGGTGACCACCGCACTTTCCGACTTTTCGCTTCGCACCGCCTCATCGCAATATATATATATATATATATATATATATATATATATATATATATATATATATATATATAAGGGAGCTAACAGTCACCGAAACCAAGGTGCATAGGGGAATTTTTTTAATGTGTTGTGCTTATCAGTGGGATATTATAGTACTTAGATTAATAAATCCCTTTAAAAAATAATTAAAAGCAGCAGAAAAAACAACCATGCCGCCGGTGGGTTTCGAACCCAACTGAGCTACGCGACGGCTGTCCAATCTGTTGCTCTCGTATGTATTTGTGTTCATTGGGTGTAAGCGAACTTTGAGAGTGTTCACCAGCGCCACCCTCGACCATTGCGGCGGACGTAGTACGTCCTGTAATACCGCGAATGTGACGTGGAACGTCATCTAACAGCGAGGGCGGAAACTGTGCGAGAGCCCTCTTAAGCTACCTATGGCATCAAGACTGCCAGAACCGAGACCCTCGTTAAGCTATTAGCAGATAAGTTAAATGAAATGAGGGGCCCGTTTGACAAACCTATAAAGGGAGCTAACAGTCACCGAAACCAAGGTGCATAGGTGATGTTTTTTTATTTTATTTTATGTGTTGTGCTTATCAGTGGGATATTATAGTACTTAGATTAATAAATCGCTTAAAGAAAATTAATTATAGAGCAGCAGAAAAAAACAACCATGCCGCCGGTGGGATCCGAACCCACGACCTCCGAATATCGCGTCCGGCGCTCTTACCAACTGAGCTACGGCGACGGCTGTCCAATCTGCTGCTCTTGTGAGTATTTATGTTCATTTGGTGTAAGCGAACCTCGAGAGTGTTCACCAGCGCCACCCTCGTCCATTGCGGCGGACGTAGCACGTCCTGTAATACAGCGAGTGTGACGTGGAACGTCATCTAACGGCGAGGGCGGAATATATATATAGTTGCTCTGTTCCGAGGTCTCCAGTGTATGACAGGCAGACTTAATTATACACGACAACGAAAGGAAATTGAAACGCTTGATAACCGGAATAATATGATTGTCCTCGCATATTAAACCCTCGTTGATCCCCTTCTTGTTCCATGAAGCCTTTTTGAGACACTGGGACTGCTATCTCCGTCATCATTTTTTACATATCTGCTAGATTTGCCGAATGCATAAAATGTACCTAGAAAATTTTATAATTGGACCAAACATTCTCAAGATTAATTATCTGAGAATGCGGCTTCTCACTGCGTCGTATTTATCTGCAGGTAAATACTCGAGCACAACCTGTGCTTTTCGCTTAGCATGGTTTCTAGTACAACCGGGGCCAGTTTGTATTTCTTTAATTCTTCATTTTAATCATCTCTCACTACGAATTTCAGTCTAATGATTTAATGTTGCTAGCCCGCTCCTGGCCAAACTGTGGTCATCATAAAGACCAAAAAACGGGTTACATACGCTGCAACAAAAATGCCCCCCACCCACAATGATCTCCATGCTTCATTTTGGTTTATTTTATTATGCAGAATCCCATAAATAGAATAAAAGCCTCACTTCCTGCGCTGCTTAATTACAAATTGCTTAAACCAATTAAGTATAAAAGAAAGGGACAGCTCCAAAAAAAGAATTTTGCGTAACAAAGATATTAAAATTGAAATAAAGTATTAGTGGTCTAGCCAAAGCCAGTTACAGAGGATGACTCAACGGGAATAGTAAAACGGCAAGTCATAGCGAATGGTAACGTTTCTTTTTTTACTGTGCTGACTGCTAAAATTACACTAGTCACAGATAGAAGACGCTGTGGAACCCTGGCTTGAGGAAGTGCTCGTGATAGTTTGTCACCGAGAAGTTTGCGGGCAGAGGGTGCGTCGTATACTTCACAGTTCTTTGTCCTACCCACTCTTGAGGTGAACTGGGATCACAGCTCTGCAAAACAACCTAAAAGTTGATTACTCCCAAACCCCCTTATGTTCGTTTTGTTGATCGTCACTTCTATTCTGGAGAGTAAGAGTAATGGATATGATAGTTCTGATGTTTTCCGGTGTGAACCAATTATATGGCTTGTTTGAGCGTGAGGTATTGGATTTATTATATAGGCGTTTCGTATTTTTGCTGTCTGGGGTTTTGACTAGTGCAAGTGCTGTTGTCGAAGTGAATAGTGGCGCCATTTTCATCAGTGTGTGTATTTTTTTGGTCATAAAAAGAGGATGATGGCTTGGGGTGGGGGGAAATGCCTGTTCGAGCGGAAGTGGTGGTTATTGGGCCGTGAAGAATTACTGCTCTGCTGGAGAGCCTTCCTGTGAGCAGGATGATCTCCTTATGAACTAGGCTTGACGACGCTTTGCAGTCTTCACTTGTGGCACGTGTTTTGCTGTACTAGTTTATTACTGTTAGGCTGCGATTTGCTCCAATTTGCTGGGGTTTGATAAATTTGTGTCGTTATGAGTTTGATTGTCGCAGTTTAGTGAAGGCGCCATTATTCATAAACTAGTGTTCTTCAGTGGAAGGGCCCTTTTATGGGTTTCAGATTTTGTTATTTAAGTATTGAAATTCCTTTTATATGTGAGCGCCTCTAGTGTCTACCTTGCTTACTATATGAGGTTTGAACTTGGAATGTTCCTTTGATGATTTTAATACCATGGTTTGTTTTATTCCAGCTTACTGCCTGTCATTGCTGTTCCCTTTCTTCTTCTCTTCCATAAACTTTTTCCTTTTTGGCTTTTTCTTTTTCCCCTTTTTATTTCCTCTTAGCGCAAGAGCGTCAAGGGCTCCGCTACCCACAAAACCCGGCGTCGGCGTTGTGAGCCGTAGACGCAACCGAGATGGGCCACCTAGGCCACTTGACCTTGTGGCGTAATCACAACCTGCCACCGGATTGTGAGAAAACTGATCACCGTGGCAGGGGGGTGAAAACTCACTGATTTATTACGAGAGCTTGCTCGGAAATAACTACTTGGGTCGCATAAGAAGCACCGGTGTCAGCGCCTGCAATCACAGGGCCGTGTTGAATCCCTTAACGGCTGCACCATTGCGGAAGAAGTCTTGTGAGAACCGACTCCCAGGGATCTATAAGCGTAAAGCTGAGAATGACCAATTATACATGGGCATTAACTCATCAACGCTATCGCCTCATATCTTTACGGCGAAACTAATGTCTCGCCTAAAATTTGTGTTTCTCCTCCTCACCAACTACATCCCTCCCCTTCCCCATTTCCTTTTTTTTGCCTGAAGTGAGTACTGAAAATAGAAGACAGTAAGAACAGTGTGTTGGTTTCAGGTGGAGGTGGGTTTCAATGGCCCCATTTTCTTTGTTATTCTTGTAGAGTTGAGTTGGCCCGCGCAACACAATGGCCCGAGCGAATTGTAAGTGGTGAAGACTGAGGAAATAAGAGAGGGCCATTCTCACCGCTGTCAACGTCCAAGATCTGGAGCTCGAGTCACCTCCACTGTAAAACAGTATTTTCTTACTCTGATCTGCTCAACTAACTCTGTGCCCTCCTTTCCTGTTAAGTTTTCTTTCTCTCTTAATTCGCTTGCGTACCGTAACGGACCATCGGATGCCTGTTATTCAATTTAAATAGGCAGCCCATATCCAACACATGCTTCTCATTTCAGCAAAGGCACCAATCACTCAACTTCTTCAATCAGCGCTGCATTCTTTCTGCCGCCTAAACTCAACCTCATAATTTTCCTTTCTATATCTCGCTGCCCTGTCCGCAACCTGCGCTGCCTCTACCCAGTGGTGCCCGAATCTACAATGAAGGTAAAATGCACGTCATGGTTCGTCGTTCCAAATGTGATGTGTACTCTGGCAGCAAAGGATAATGGGAGCTACTTGTCGGACTTCATCTCCTGGTCAAAGGCAATTTTTCTTTATGGTGTTTCTAATGCAACCACAAAGCAGAGCGCACACAAATCATGCTATCGAAGTGTTTGCGCCTGAATGCGACTCAGGACATTTCAAATATGCAACAGGTCCGTCCGTCGGATATGCATAATCCTTTGGCATTTGTCAGCATCTTTAAAATTTACAGCTTGCATTGCGTCGCTACGAAAGGCGAGATGCATGTTGAGGAAAAAGTTTCGCTCCTAGAACTTATCGCGGAGGCGGTGAACATGACAAGCGATATTAGAAACCTTCAAATTCTAGCAGTGCTGATGAGTAGGCAGTGGAGAACACCTTCATCGTGGGAGCTTAAACTGCAAGGACTCCGGAGATGAACCGCTTGCTTCGGAGGGGATCCATTGGTTCCAGAGCAAACAAAGAGAGCTGGCTGTCCAGGAAGAAGTGGGGCAGTGTGGGAATTGGCAGAGTTGGCAGTATGAGTACAATATGGGTATGACAGATTTTAGAACTTTTATGTAAACAACAAAGCTATGATAAACACGCCCCCAGAGCGCAAGCGAATAAAAACAGACGTGTTATCGTACATTCTATGAGGCCGCGCCTTTTCATGACACTTGAACTACAATAGCACTGATGGCGCATTTTCGTTAGGGCTCTCTCCGCACCACGTGTCTCCTTTCATTTTTCATTATTGTCTCGAACGTGCTTGGAGCAAAAAGTAAAATTCAGGACTGTAATTGCGATATTTTTATTCGTAAAATTAGCGTTCATTTAGTGGCAGAAAAATACGTACTGAATATTGATATACCGGGATAATGCAGCAAGGCTTCCTTTCAAGAGTGAACACCATTTAGGCAATGGAGTCCGCAATATTTAGTTAGAATTAATAAATCCAAGCGATATTTTCGCTCAAGCCCAAGAACCCTTCGGAGGTGTACGCAGCGATATTCCATGCCGTAATCCTAAACTGGCTAAATTATTTCCAAACATCGCTTTTTTGGTGCCTTTTTCCCCTGCACCATAATCGAAACTCCGACAATTTAGAAAGGAATAAAATTTTGGCCCCTAAAATTCTATGAAACTTCGAAAAACCACCTTTTTACCCAAATTTACTGCTAAAAGTCCCTGAAAAAGAAAAACTCTCCGAGCGGAACGTCACTGCGTGTGCCTCGCCAGAGACACTGGCTGCGCCGAAAAAGAAGTTGCCCTAGATCGAGGGCACACGCATCGCCAAGCGCCCAGGGCGCTGACGCTGCACTAGAAGCCGAGGCGGCGGAGGTGGGGGGGACGACACCACCTTTGCCGCTCCAGCTTCCAGTGCGGCGCCGCGGCGACGCGGTGCCCTTCCGTTGACCGCCATCGCTAGTGTGGGCGCCGTGGAGATGTGGCGTGGACGCAGGCGAACTTCGACATCTAACTGAGCCGGCAGTGGATCATCACGGAGCTCGGCGGTCCACCCAGGCATGAGCGTGCCCGTCCACGGCCACTCGTGCACAAGCAACATCATCCTGACACGGAATGCCGAGAAAAAGTTGGCCACGTCGCCTCCCTGGGAAAAAAAGGAGTGGTGAACAACCAAGGCCGCGGCGGCGCCTTCCTACATCGCCGGGCCACGCGGACGTGTACAGCAAGGAGGCCCTGCTGTCACCGACACGGTAGCGCAGTGGACTTACTGGTGAGCCGGGAACGGATGCCGGAGCACGTAACAGACGCGCTGTTTTGCCAACTTCGCCTCTGCCGACTTTTTCTCTGCGTTGGTCAGTCAAGAATTGTCAGACACGGAGCGTATTCTGACAGATTATAGCACTGATCGGGGAAGCGATGGGCCAGCCACTTCTGCCGCAGCTGCTGCCAGTTGGACTGCGATGCTGTGGCACAGAGGCAAGATTGGAAACGGCTCTCAGCACGGCTCCTCCGACGCTGCCTACACGAGGCCGGGACGTCGCAACTGCGGTGGAAAGCAGGACCCAGAGTTCACTGACCTGTATCTAGTTGAACCTCACCGTTTAGCGCTTCTCTTGGTGTGGAAGTGCGCCTTGTGCGCGTCCCAAAATGTTTTGTGTGACGTGTTTCCTACCACCTTGGACATTGCTGGTAAGCATGCCGATGTGGGATTTTGTTCAACAACAATCAGGCATAGCAATGTGTGCACTGTTGTGATAAGCGCGACTCTCGTGATCAAGACAGCCGGTTGTTGGTATCTGCAGAGACAATGCCGTGAAAGTGTAATGTGTGCGCGAGGCGAAGGGCACAGGGTGTCACAACGCACTTTCGTTCACCGTTTGCTAATTTCGCATTTCCCTCTGGGTGCACTTACGCTTTAATTCACGTTTTCGGCGACTGCTCAACCTCTTCCACGCTGCGTCACGTGACCTTTTCATCGCGCTTTTCCTATTGACGTTTTTGTGCTTTAACTTGCACCCTTGCTCGAGTACTTTATGGACATATCTTTTTTTTTTGATACTGCACTTCTCTAATCACGCCTGGGACATCAGGCGTGGCTATACAAGCTCTTCCCATTGTTTTCAACCGGCTTTGTGGGGCTGGAGGGGATATCACCGAGTGGTGTATTTTGCTGTTTTGAAATTTTTCAGTGCTTTTTTTGTGTATTTTCTCGTGTGTGACAATAAAAGAGCAGGAAAAAGCTATCGTCTTGGCGAGACTTCTGTGCTATATTTATTTAGAAATAGTGCCAGTCAGTCTGAATCGGATCATCGTAGGAAGGGCAATATAGAGAGAACAAAGAAAGTACATAATATCCAGCAGTGGAACAGTATGTGAACAGAGGCTGTTCAGCTAATAGCACTAATACCAATCTTTGACGAATAACGTGAGAGTAACAAGTAAACAATGTAAAAAAACAGCATGATGGCATTATACAGTAAAAACAAATAAAGCACTGAATCAAACGAAATAATGTTTATCATTCACATTGTAGAACTAGCAGATGAGCTTCATATGTGTCAAAATTTTTTTCTTAAGATGAGCAAGATACACATGCTGGTAGTTCATGCATTCTCTAGTGGCTAGCGAAATAATGAACGTCTAAAACAGCCTGCGTTGAATCGATATTCTACTAGTGATTATCAGTGCATATGACGCGTTATTCTGGTTTATGACTTTGAGATATACCTTGTACTGATCTATGCGCACCATGTTTTACATTAGTTGATAAAGGTGTTTCCGTCGTGCAAGTCTGGCGCGGTTCTCTAGCGTGAGTAATATAGTGTTGATCAGTAATTTGGATGAGTCGGTTTACATCTGTTACATGTTCATCTTACAGCTTTACTTTGAACTCTCTCTAGTTCCTTAGTTTATCTATAAACGGAAACATGGCTACTTTCGCATATTTAAGTAGGGGTCTGATAAAAGTGTAGGAGAATAATTTAATCTCTAACAACGCGTCTCAAGGCGCCTCTTGAGAAAAAAAAACGCCGTTTTAGAGCTGATGACGTAATGTAGTTCACGTGAGAGTGCAATTTATTATTCAATGATAAATTTAACGAAGGTGTTTATGCTGTGTAATTGCTGGAAGCGGGAGATTGTTTGGAGTGCATGATAGGTCGGACATTATGTTTCCTGTAAATTGGTAAGTGGGCTGATTTTATATTAAGACTCATTTGCCATTTAACGTGCCATGCAGATACCGATTGGAATGCATTGCTAGTTGTTACATGTTCATCTGGCGAATTATTTCATGGTATAGTATGCAGTCATCAGCAAGAAGCCTCATATTAATAAGAATGCTAGCAGGTAAATAAGTCATGAAGATACGAACAAAAATGCGAGATCCTTGGCCTAATTTTTATGCGAAGCATAATAGGGACACTACTTAGCTCAACCATAGCCCAGCCTGGCACGGCCGCGACCACCATTGACCTTTAATGACACGCTTGGTGTGACGTCATAGCCTAACTCCTGCTCCTCCCGCTAGGGATGCTGCAGCCGAGCACGTGGTCTGACGTCACGACAGCTGAGGAGAGACAGGGCTCAACTCGCGCGGTCGCCGCGCGGCCGCGACCACCAAGGCTAACTCCCGCTCCTCCCGCTAGAGGCGCTTCAGCCGAGCACGTGGTCTGACGTCACGCCAGCTGAGGAGAGACGGGGCTCAACTCGCACGGTCGCCGCGCGGCCGCGACCACCAAGGCTAACTCCCGCTCCTCCCGCTAGGGGGCGATTGTCGTCGCGGCATTCTATAAAAGAGCCCCGCTCCTCCCGCCGAGGCAGTCATACAGCGAGATGCCGCGTACAGACAGGGAAGCTCGGCGGAATGAAAAGCGTAAGCAAAAATGGTAATGCTTCGCATCCTAGGCTTAACCTTAGCTAAGCCGGGCCATTTTTTTATGTGATACACAATCGAATCCTTTAGAAAGGTCTAGTAAAATGAGGTCACTTTAGCTTTTGTTGGTCGGTGCATAGTGAAATGTGATGTTTTAGTTCGAGTATATAAATTCTGCCTCGCACTACGAACCGCTTCGAATCGATCCCGCGTGTAACGCTGGCGAGAAATCAACGTCATATGCGTGTCCACTCAACAGCTGCCGCAGTGAGAGCTGTCTCTCATCGTTGTTCAAGTATCGAATGCACGGGCAACGTTTTATTCTGTTGCGCCTGAAAAACTCTGAAAAAAAAAATAGCTCACGCTTTTTCCTCCTCTTCCCTTTCCATCTTGGCACGACAAGTTTACATTTTGATATTTTGTTTTGCGATCTATCGAGCGCCCGATGATTATAACAGGAATATTGTGGTCATGCCTTCACGACTGCAGCACACATCTGCAAAAAACAAAGAAACAATATCATCCCGTCTGTCAAGCAGCTATAGCAGAGCACCATAGCCTCCACCGCGGGCCTGGCGCAGGCTTCTTTTTTGCTCGCAATTTCACACGCTTTACCAGACGATCCAGCCTAACCTGCTGTTCCAGAAGAGAGACAGCAAAGGTGATTGGAGTCCTGAAATGAGGATACCACACGCAGCAGAAGCCCTCGTCTTAATTTTAAATTGTCAATAAATATTTTCTACTACTACTACTGGGCCTTAGCTTTGTCGGATAGTTGTCGATTTGTTTTAAACGCAGCTGCATCGCACATCGTTGTGTCGTTGCAGTCCGAGGACAATACTCATCTCATGCGACACATATGACTGCTCGTGGGCCAGGCTGCTTTCCGCTGCTTCGAAGTGACACTGAATTCCGCAGGCTGAATTTCGCTGCTTTGAAGTGACACCTAGGAGAGATAGAAATTCGCCTGCATTGATGGTTACCGCGTTCTAATTCCAAAAGCACCATTCCCATCGAAAACAGAACAGCTTTCATCAGCTAGAAAAGAATACTAACCGAAATACAGGCGTCACCATCACCTGTCGAGTTCGCATGTGAAATGCGTGCTCTGACACCGGATCTCAGAGCAGAGAATACGCTGCGCCACCGTTGACTTTGAAAGATGGCAACCCGTCTTTTTTGGTAAGCTTGCCCCGAGTTGGAATCCACTGACCGAGTTTGAATTTCCTCGCCGACAACTGCGTGTTTTGCTGCCGGACGCAAGTCAACGCAGGCAAAAAGAACAAGCGATTCATTTTTTGCTGAGAACAAACTTCAGACGGAGGTACCCTCAGTGCCCCTTTAAAGGCTGTGCGGAGAGAGGCGCAATGCGAGAAGCTCAAGTAGTTAACTGAGTTCAAAGAGTCAGCTCCATCCAGTGCGAGACTGTCGGCACCATCGCAGTGAGCGCACGCTGCCGACAGTCACCGTAATAACGCAAAGGGCGTGTTATGTCTGACTATAACAAATTCGCATATCTATAGCACCTATTTGACCTGCACCTCCCAGACTGCACTGTTCTTTCCTGCTTGACATTCTTAGACTGCTGTCCATGCACATTAGAGTGGCCAAGCAACATCGTCGGCAGTTTCGCTATCGTAGGAAAGGTGGCACGCACGTCGACGTCAATACCATCGTCCATCATCGCATTACATGTCCTTACTGACTGCCTGTAATGTATTCTCTCGAACTTCCTTAAGCATTTCTTGGTATTTAAACATGAATTCTACGTCCTAGAGATTAGGTGGCCTAACTCACAACAGATAACGCTACAGACACTTCGCCACTCGCTACATTGTATTGGTCGACGCTCTGCTGGCGGTAGTGCGGGACAGGTCAGGTGGCGGAACGTACCACTTTGGAATAAAGCGGAAGGTAATAGCTCAGCATCATTCTAATTGGTCATCCTTAATGTCTGGTATAGTCATGCTGCGTGTCAACAAGCTCGACGGCAGTGCTAATTAGGTCATTTGATATGGGTCGCAAAGCTGAGGCGCCAATAAAATCCAAAACAATTTGCCACTGATGTCACGCTAGAGCGAATGAGCCAGACGGGTACGTACTGGAGAAGAACTCAGTTTATAAAATTATTATGCCATAAATCTTATAGTTTCACACAACAACCGATAAACTTCCCAATTTGATTAAATATATACGAGACCGACTCTTTTGTCCGTTTTTTGTAGTGTTTCGCAAGGATTAGTAAATATAAATTCCCATGAGGCACTGCCTATGATCTGTAAAAAAAAAAGCCATCAATCAATTCTTATTCACAGTTTCGGTTTTGGTTTGTATAGTCAAACGGCTGCTGTGACATTTATGTCTACTTCAGGTCACGTGAGCTAAAACAAAAACTGCAATATTACAGCTGCGCTTTTAATCATTCTCATTTTAGCGCTTAGGACGGGATGGCGTTAAACCTGGATCCAAATACAAGGAAAAAGCAGACGTTTTCAGGAAAAGCGCAAAGCCACTCCTGCAACGCCACTAGTTTTCAGCGGTAAGATACACAAGAGTTTTTGTCTGCAAATAGTGGAAGCAAAAATGGCACTTTTCTCACTCCACATCCCATGAATCGCTTATGTAGACGAACAATACGGAACCGAATGCCAAAAAAGAAAGGCCATGTAGCCCGGCCCCTTTGGAAAATCAGCACCATAACACTAAGCTAGCTGTGGCAATAATATGCGCAACAACTCGGCGAATATTAACACAATAGAGACAGATCTGTACCCACTGATATCACAGCCTCTCGAAGGTATGCGACACCGGCGACTCTGGCGTCGTTGACAAAGAAGTTGACGTCGATCGAGGGCACGCGAATCGCAGAACACCCAGAGCGCTGACGCTGCGCCGAAGCCTCGGCAGCGGAGGTGGGGGCGACACCACCTCCGCCGCTGGCTTTCGGTGCTGCGCCGCGACGCCCCGCTGGACCTTGGCTGGCCGCCCTCACCACGGAGGTCAGCGTAGAGAGCGAGACGTGGGCGCAGGGCGAACCCGAGCCGGCAGCGGAACATCGCGGAGCCCGACTGCTCTCCCGGTCATGCAAGTTCCAGTCAACGACCACTCGTGCACAAACAGCTGCAGTCTGATGCGGAATGGCGAGAAAAAGATGGCCGCGTCTTGTACCGGGTGCGAAAGGCGCGGTGAGTGGCCAACACGACGGCGGCGCCTTCCCCCTCAGCCCAGACCGACGCACGGTCGCCCGCCATGGAAGCCGTGCTGTCACCGACCCCGGTAGCGAAGTGGACTACCTGGTGAGCCGGGATTGGATGCCTGGGCCAGTACAGAGGAGCTGTTTCCGTCGACGTCGCATCTACCGACGCTTTCTCTGCTTTGGCCGGGCAAGGAATTTCAGACGCGGAGCGTACAGCGCCAGATCAGATCGCCTGAGTCATGGAAGCGTCAGCAATGGACCAGGGCTACGGCCGCACCCGCTTCCAGTTATACAGATGTGCTCCAGCACATGGGTGAGGTTGGGAACGGCTCACAGCACGGCCCCGGCGAAGCTGCCTGCACGAGGCCGGGACGTCGCAACTGGGGTAGAAAGCAGGACCCAGAGTTCACTGACCTGAATCCAGTTGAACCTCACCGTTTAGCGCTTCTCTTAGTGCGGAACTGCGCCTTGTGCGCTTCCCCAAAATGTTTTGTGTGGCGTGTTTTCCTCCCTGCCCGGACATTGCTAGCAAGCATGCCGAAGCAGGATTTTGTAGAACAACGATCAAGCATAGCCATATGCACTGTTGTGATAAGAGGAGCTGTTCCCATCGACATCGACTATACCGACGCGTTTTCTGCTTTGGGCGGGCAAGAAATTTCAGACGCGGAGTGGACAGTGACAGATCGAAGCGTCAGAGTCATGGAAGCGTCTGCAATGGACCAGCGCTGCGGCGACACCCGCTGCCAATTATACAGAGATGCTCCAGCAGAGAGGTGAGGTTGGGAACGGCTCACAGCACGGCTCCGGCGAGGCTGCCTGCACGAGGGCGGGATGTCATAACCGCGGTGGAAAACAGCGCCTAGAGTACTAGTCCGCGCTCCAGTTGAACCTCACCGTTTAGAGCGTCTCTTGGTATGGAACTGCGCCTTGTGCGCTTCCCAAAGTGTTTTGTGTGGCGTGTTTTCCTCCCTGCCCGGACATTACTCGCAAGCATGCCGATGCAGGATTTTGTAGAACAATGATCAGGCATAGCCATATGCACTGTTGTGATAAGCGCGACTCTCGTGCTCAAGGCAGCCGGTCGTTGGTATCTGCAGAGACAATGCCGTGAAAGCGTGAGTGAGGTGAAGGGTACAGGGTGTCTCGCCGCACTTTCGTTCGCCCTTTGCCAGTTTGACATTTCCTTCTGGGTGCACTTGTGCTTTCGTTCACGTTTTCGGCGACTGCTGCGCCACTTCCACGCTGCGTCACGTGGCCTTTTCATCGCGCTTTTCCTAGTGATCGTCTTGTACTTTCACTTGCATCATTGCTCTAAGCCTTTATGGACATATTTTTTATACTGCACTTCTCTAGTCACGCCTAACGCATCAGGCGTAGCTATACAAGCTCTTCCCATTTCATTTTCTACCTGCTTTTTGGGCCTGCAGGGCATTGCAGCCAGTGGTTTAACGATTTTGCAGTGTTTTCTACTATGTATTTTCTCGATTTGTGTCAATAAAATAGCAGAAAAGATATCATGTCTTCGTGTGACTTGTGGAATAAGTTTATAAATACTGTCTGTCCGAATCGGGATCATAGCAGGAAGGACAAAATAGGGAAAAAAAAAGTACATATTATACAGCGGTACAACAGCATGTGAATCGAGGCCGTTCAGGTAATAGCAATAATATTAACCTGTGACGAATAACCCGGAAGTAACAAGTAAAAAATGTTATTAAAAAACAGCATGATGGAGGGGCATTATACACTAGAAAGCACAATTTTCATTAAGATAGAGCACTGGAGTCGACTAAATAGTGTTTATCATTAACATCGTAGAACTAGAAGGAAGCATCAGGCGCAGCCGTAAAAGCTCTTCCCACCTTTTTTTTTTTTTTGCTCCTTGTTTATCCGGACAGCAGGGCGCATCAATAGGCCACGACTAGCGGTGCACTTTCTCTTGGATTCTCTTGGATTTCTCTTGGATTTGCTCGTGTTGTGTCAATAAAAAGAAAACAAAATTTTGTCATCTTTTTTTAGCGATTTCTTTACCGCAAGAAAGCTCTTCTGCAAACAAGGGTCGTATGCTGTACTCTTCTTCGGGAGAAAAGCTGGTGGTGGGATTTCACGCAAGAACTGGAGCATTTAGAGCAGACTCTTGCAGTGGAGGTAAAAATTTATATATATAGTTGCTCTGCTCCGGGATCTCCAGTGTATGACAAGCAGCCTTATTTATACACGACAACGAAAGGGATAGAAACGCTCTATAACAGCATTAATAAGGTTGTCCTCGTTTATTAAACCCTTGTTGAGCACGTTCTTGTTCCATGAAGGCTTTTTGACACACTGGGACCGCTATCTCCGTCATCATTTCTACATATATGCTAGATTTGCCGAATGCATAGAATATACCGGAAAATTTGACAATTGGACCAAACATTCTCAAGAATAAATATCCGAAAATGCGGCTTCTCACTGCGTCGTATTTTTCTGCAGGTACAACCTGTGCTTATCGCTTAGCATAGTTTCTAGTACAACCGGGGTCAGCTTGTATTTTCTTCAATTCTTCATTTTTGCCATCTCTCAATACGAATTTCAGTGTAATAATTTTATGGTGCTAGCCCGCTCCTGGCCAAACTGTGGTCATCATAAAGACCAAAAAACGGGTTACATACGCAGCAACAGAAATGCCCCCGCACAATGATCTCCATGCTTCATTTTGGTTTATTTTAGTCTGCAGAATCTCATAAAAATAATAAAAGCCTCACTTCCTGCGCTGCTTAATTACAAATTGCTAAAACCCATTAAGTATAAAAGAAAGGGACAGCTCCAAAAAAAAAAAAGAATTTTGCGTAACAAAGCAATGAAAATTAAAATAAAGTATTAGTGCGGGGCAAAAGCCAGTTACAGGCGATGATGACTCAACGGGTGTAGTAAAACGACAAATTATTGCGAATGAAAACATCTGGCTCTTTTTCGCTGTGTTAGCTGTTAAAACTAGCTTAGTGACTGATAGGAGACGCTGTGAACCCCGGCTTGACGAAGTGCTCTTGATGGTTGGTCTCCAAGAGGTTTGCGGACAGAGGGTGCGTTGTATTAATGCGAAAGCCTTTAATGGTTCATGCTCGCGACCGTGTCTGTCCGTGCGTCCTTCCGTTACGCTCTTCAGCCACTCAGTATGGAAAAAAAACTTCGTGCACGATGGGACACGAGCCACCATCCTTCCGTTCCGCAGTCGAGCGTTCTAACGCCTACGCTACTTCCTTTGTTTTGCTTATTGCATGGATATAGTGCCGAAAATATTTGGTTTAGTTTATGGGGGCTAAGGTCCCGAAACGGCTAAGGCCTTGAGGGACGGCGTAGTGAAGGGCTCCGGAAATTTAGACCAAACACCTGGGGTTCTTTAACGTGCACTGACATCGCACAATACACGGGCCTCTAGTATTTCGTCTCCATCGAGTGCCGAAAAGAAAATTCTAAGCACCGTGACGCCACAAAACGCCAGCCCGCCTTACCTTGGCGTGAACGCTCCTTCCAAAACATCAAAAGTCTAGGAGGCTCACTCATGCATCCAGATAGGGGAGCCAGGTAGGCGGCTCTTGCTGGGCAGCTTATACTCCCCGCACGAAAGCGCATTGTTCACGAAACAAAGACACCCGTTGCGGTTGCTCAGTGGTTAGGGCGCTCGACTACTGATCCGGAGTTCCCGGGTTCGAACCCGACCGCGGCGGCTGCGTTTTTATGGAGTAAAAACGCTAAGGCGCCCGTGTGCTGTGCGATGTCAGTGCACGTTAAAGATCCCCAGGTGGTCGAAATTATTCCGGAGCCCTCCACTACGGCACCTCCTTCTTCCTTTCTTCTTTAACTACCTCCTTTATCCCTTCCCTTACGGCGCGGTTCAGGTGTCCAACGATATATGAGACAGATACTGCGCCATTTTCCTTTCCCGAAAAACCAATTATTATTATAATTATTATTAAACAAAGATTTCGACGACCGCGGTGAATCGGCGTGGCGCTTCATCATGCGGCTTTTCCAGAGACAGTCCCAGAAACATAAATAGATCATATGGCACAGCTCTGCTTTTCTCTGCGGGCAAAAAACGAACACTGTAGGGTGTGATGTCAATGTCCTTCTCAATTGTTCGTTGCAAAATGTCCCACAAGAAGATAGCATCAATGCACAGAACAAAACAATGGTCAATTGTCTCTGGTGTATTGCACAAGTGACAATTCACCATCCATCGCGCAAGCATCTCCTTTGCATGAAGTCATGCTTTTACAGGCAGCGTTGATGTGTGCAGCTTAAAAAATAATGTTTTCGCGGCAGTAAAAATCGCTATGAGGAAGAAGGGGGCAGTATATGTCTCACTCTCGATGGACACTTCAGCCTTGCCATGCGGGAAGGGGTGAAAGAGGGAGTGAAAGAAGAGAAGGCAAAGAGAAGCGCCGAAGTGGAGCGCTTCTGATTAATTCCGATAAATTCGACTAGATCGAGTCACAGCTCAGGTCCCATATCCATGTAGTCAAGACAAGCCATCGGAGAGAGTGCAGCTCTCGACCCAATCGCAGTGGGTGGCTGCGCTGCTCAGCTCGCCTCGGGCCCGTAGGTTCGACTCTGCAGTCACGGGACGGGCCGAACAGGTCGCCGAACGACATCGCCAGTCGGCCATCTGCTTCGGCCTAGAAGAGGAGCCCGCCGCGGGGAGTAAAGTCACTGGAAGCTTACGGGGAGAGGCCTCACCACCCCAAGCCGCGCCTAACGCTTCTTCTTCAATAAAGTTTACCTCCTCCTCCTCTTCACAGAAGGACCCCGGTTCCTCCTCCTCGGAGTAAAGAGCCTATATAATCCCACAAGCGAAGACAACTAAAAGTCCTGGGTCGCGTTGGTGCGCCTTGTATAATGGCAGGGTGTCCGGCAATTTCCATAGCACGAAAACGAAATCAGGAAGCCGGCAGTAGAACTCACGCACGTCGGTTGTCAAGCGACCTAAAATACGCTGTACAGCCACATCGCCGATACGCGACAAAAAGGATCGACGCAATGCAGTCGCCCGTACGTCTCTCGGACGCTCGGTCGTTCATTCCTCAGCAGTAGCAAATCATGCCTCGTGTTAAACTAAAACCCGCTCTCTCGCTGCGCAGTGCGCATCGTCGTATTTATCAACGTCCATCTGCGGCGCGAACAGATCAGATCACCTTAACCTCGAACAGAGCTCAACCCGAGTCTAATATCGTCGCCAGACGGGCCGACGACCGAGAAAAGCAAAACCATGAGCCAAACGGGCTAAACACATGCTTTCTCACCTCTACTCTGTTTCACTACGTTAAAGCCCTCCTTTTTTTGCCGCTTCTTATGTCTATTGACGAAATGCATATTTGTGTCAATAATTTTTCCTGCGGCTTCATTTAAACTCGTGACGGCGATGACCGGGGGAATAATTTAGCTCTATTGTATACGCAGTAACCAATGTATAAATGTGCCGGCTTAGGTTTGTGGTCAGCGTTCTTTCAACATATGAAGCTAAAGGGGGAAATTTTTCCAGGCTGTCTCCACACTGGCCATCGACAAACCCACAGTGAGATTTGACGCTCTTTATTAACGCCAAAATGCGCAGGAAAAGTTTGCTTGAAGTAAATGAACGCCACGGCTTGTTTGATATGGTTCACAGCGTCAAAACGTAGCAGTGGAAGGAAGGGAAGAGTGGAAGCAAGGACCAATCCGGTTATTAGCTGGAATGCAGTTTTGCACCACTGCAGGTTGCACTGAACGGTGCACCTACGCATCAGTCAGGGTCTTCCAAGTGGCCTTCACGAATGCCCCTCTTGAGGCGATTGATGGCTTTCTCGTGGTGTTCATTGCTGTCGGGTTCTAGGCTCTCTACGTCATCAGCTTTCAGGTCATGTTGCCAGTCCTCAGTCTCTGTCGTGTGTGTCATGAAGTGTGCACGGAGCTTGTCGACACTAAGCGCCTTTTCGCTCAGCCAAGCGTGCTCCTCCTCCGCTGGCCTCCGGTTGTGCTTGCGCCCTTTCACTTCCTTCCATGCATCCCTAAGCATTTTTCTCAGCATAGCATCCTGCGCCTGCATTTGCGAGCTGTTCGGAAGGCATGTGTTCTGCTGCTGTTCTTGCAACACCGAAGTATCTTCAAATGGCTCGGATGCCTGCTGAATGACCAGGCCGGCAGCAGCCCCACTCAGCTCGAGGCCATTTTCCCTCATGAATTCGTCTCGCCTGTGAACTTCCTTCTTGAGACGGCAGTTTTCCTCCTGCATTTTGCGCATTTCGCTTTTAATCTGGTCGACCTCCAGAAACTTGCTCAGCATCACTTTGGGCATCACCACGAACTTCTCAGTCAAATTCTTAGCCACGAACTTCAGCATTTGCTCAATGTTCGCCAGCGTGGCCTGTTGTTTTTCCATCTCCTCCCTGCTGATGTTCACGTGTGGAAATTCGTCCACAGTCTCGTCCCCCAAAGCGGGGCCCCCAGCGCTGCCCTCGCTGCTCGTGCCATAACCTGGGGCTGAGATCCAGCCGAAAAGGGAGCCCTTCTCCAAGAACAGCGCTGGTAGGTCCGAGTCACGGTGATTCTTTACTGCTCGGGTCTATGCACGCTGGCAACACCTTAAGTATTGCTAGAGTGTTAGGCTTTGGTTTCAAAAGAGCGCACGATTGATACGGTAGCAAGGACAAAGAAAGAGAAATCAAAAAAGAACCGTAGCAGCGTTTGTTAGGCTAGAGGCAGGATGCATTCGCACTAGCTAGCCATTGCGCCGAATATCACACGCGCTTATGGCAGGGCTCGACCCTGCGTTTAAGCAGTGCCCACCACGTTGATACTGGCTGCGCTCAGGACGAGCAGTCTCCGGCATGAGTTAAGCAGTCAGAACTCGGCTGACGCTTGCGGTGATAACTGTGTATCCAATCACAGAACTGCAGGAAATTACTCCACCACTGATTCAGACCGAGTAACAGAGCAGGCCTCGAACTTACGACGAGGCGCGAGCGTGGTACACGCGCGACGGCGTCGTCGGAACTGGGCCGACGCAAAAACTATCACAAAAATTTAAAGGGTTTGGAGCTGGCTGCACAGAATAGCCCTCTGAATGCTCCGGGAAGGCCGCTATTAGACGGAGTGACACACGACCGGCCGATGAAAGCAGCTGCCACACTTGGCTCCCCCTACTGCGCACGACCACTCTGCTCGCGTGAAAGCCCTACGCGCCTCTCGCTGATGCCTAGCCGTGTTCCGAGTCGTGTTCTCTGGTTCCCATATGCGGCTTCCAATCACCAACATCATGGAAGGCTCCTCACAAGGCCCAGGAACCGTTCGTGAGTCATGGTGACTGCGACGGGCCAACGGCAGCCTCCGCGTCTCACGGGCCGGAAGGTGCCGTTCCCATCCTCTTCTTCTTCCTCCTCCTTCTTTTCCGTTCCTTCCCTAAACCCCAGCAGCCCATCGGCGCTTTCACACAAGTAGGGAAAAATATGTACTTGTCAAATAAAACGTCCCTTTCTCGAAATACATTCAACGCGTTCCTTAATAGTACTTTCTGGTGAAAATTCGCTATACTCCGGCTCTTGCCCGGTGTTGTCCCTGGAAAACGCAGGAGCATCGAGTTTTTGAAACGACTCATTAACAGGATAGTTAGAACAAATAGCCATGTTTTGTCTGCCGTGCTAGTCTCTAACCCGTCCGGCCGGTGAGAATCCTTTGCACGCAGTACTCAGCTTTCTCCTTCGATCGCAGAGAGGTGCGCGCAGTACGTCAGATGCCTATACATCAGTAGCTTACCTGGCCATGTATTTTCTCTTGCTTTTTCCTATAAAGTCGGATACAGTAAACCAAGAACGAAGTGGTGACTGTACCTCGAAGGAGGACCTGGATTGAGCCAGCAAATGGTGTCGAGCGGTTGTCGTAAGCAGGTGCAAGGGTATCGAACACGTATATACGTTATGACAATCGGTTGGAGCCATTGGCTGGAGGGCCCCCTTCGAGGATCACTCGCCGCATCGTTCTTCAGTTGTATCCTACGACAGCTAGCGTATTTACGGCAGCGCTTCCGTGCGGTCGGCAGTGTGATCGCATTACGTGCGTGCCATCGGTTCACGCTTCAATTTTTTGTCGTCAAGTTTGAACCTGCAAGCCCGGCGAAATATGCTCCTCACTTATACTCTTTAGCGCCTATAGACGCATCGCATACCGTACATGCAAAAAAGAAAACATTTGGGACAATTAGAAACGATAAAATAGACGGTATTGTGCAGGTTCAGCGTTCTTGTCTTATTTATTTATTCAATACGACCGATGTCTAACACAGCACCCGCTGCGGTGGACCAGCATGTGTGACCTTTTTCTGTTCCGAGCATGAGGCCGTCTCTTATATTCCTGGCGTTTCTTTCTGTGGTTGTCCCTGCACAACGCTGATTAGACCCATCGATCTGCTCTGCCTGTCTAACTCATTGATCATTGATTTGCAGAAAACCAAGGTAATGTTGAACAGCCTAGCAAGGAAACAACAGTTCACAATTGGCAGCGAGAGCCTAGAAGTTGTGACGGAATTCGTCTACTTAGGGCAGGTAGTGACAGCTGATCCGGATCATGAGAGGGAGATAACTAGAAGGATAAAAATGGGGTGGAGCGCATATGGCAAACTCTCGCATATCATGAGTGGCAGTATACCAATTTCCCTCAAGAGGAAAGTGTACAACAGCTTAATCTTACCGGTACTCACCTACGGGGCAGAAACGTGGAGGCTAACGAAAAGAGTTCAGCTTAAGTTAAGGACAACGCAGCGAGCCATGGAAAGAAAAATGATAGGTGTAACGTTAAGAGGCCGGAAGCGGGCAGAGTGGGTGAGAGAACAAACACGGGTTAATGACATCCTAGTCGAAATCAAGAAAAAGAAATGGGCTTGGGCAGGACATGTAATGCGAGGGCAAGATATCCGCTGGTCCTTAAGGGTAACGGAGTGGATTCCAAGAGAAAGTAAGCGCAGCAGAGGGCGGCAGAAGGTTAGGTGGGCGGATGAGATTAGGAAGTTTGCAGGCAAAGGGTGGATGCAGCTGGCAAAGGATAGGGTTAATTGGAGAGACATGGGAGAGGCCTTTGCCCTGCAGTGGGTGTAGTCAGGCTGATGAGGATGATGATTATTATTATTATGATGATGATGATGATGAACGCTGATTTGTCCCAGCAAGAGTTGGAGGGAGATGAAAGGATAAATTCCCCTCAAAGAGACGTAATCCAGGCCCTAGCGGCGAGATTGTTGTCCTCCGAGAAATTAATGTGAAGACGTCGTGCGCCTCGTGAGCACACCACTCCGGTCTGCTGCCTCTCCTATACGCTGAGGCGTCGGTGCGACTCCTTGTGGTGCTCAGTTATATTTTAAGAGCAGCTACGCACGTGCTTCATGCACACAAGAGAAGCAGGTGCTCCTAATTCTTTTCGCCCATGCAGACCAGAACACAACTCCAAAAGTTCGCGCTAGAGAGCGTTCAAGCGCACGCGCTCAAGGCATGCCTTTAGATAGCCGCGGTGCTCGTCTAATAAAGGCACGCTTGAGGAAGCACATGCTTTCACATATCAATATACTTATCAAATTAACCACTTCGTGTGTATTTACGCTTACTTACTCTACACCGTTGTTACCCACTGACGAATATTCTGCATGAGCTGCCGGATAGCAGTTTTTCAAATGCACTCCGTTGTCATCAGCCTCAAATACCATCCGGCTATGCACTTGTATATGTTAAAGGAACGTCTTGCGGGGAAGTTGGTAACTGTACATCTTTGGTTACAGGCGCGAAAAACAGACACTATATCATCTCGCCAAGTCACCGTGGGTGATTTCTTAGCCTTCGGTATGCCTGCATGTTACCAAATACTAAAGAAATACATGATACCACTCTGTGCACTGAAGCAACTTGCTCCGGCGAACATCAGGTCAGAATATCAAAATTACGTTCATGTATACACTGATGGATCTGTGCCACCAATGACATCGACAACACTGTATTGATACCCGATCGGCAGATAACTCTCAGATTCATTCCAGGTCATATTTCAACCTCAACCACTGCAGAACTTGTGGCTCTTAGGGAAGCGATTCGGTGCATCTGCGGAGAACAACCTCAAAGGTGGTGCACATTCATGGGCTCTAAGCCGGGACTACAAGTCTTAGGTCGGTTTCCACACCACACCGCCTACCAGCCTCTGGCAATAGAGATCGCTGAGCTCCTTTCATCTGCTCAAGAAGGTCAAATAATAGTTTTTCAATGGATCCCTGGACACTGCGGGCTCGATGGAAATGAGAAGGCCGATGTTGAAGCAAAGAGTGCTCTCAGCGACGACCTCCGTAAAGTTGCTCCTTTCTCTAGACCGGACACCGCTTGCCGTCTCTCGAACTATATGAATAGTGCGACGGCGAGTTATTGGGCCCAGCCAGACACTCGAAACATCCGCCTCAAAAGGCTAGATCCGGGTGTGAAATTTTGGGTGCCGCGTGGCATTCCGCGGCCTAATGATTTTTTGATACAGAAACGTCGTTTAGATGTTGCTTTCACGTGAAAGTACGTAATAACATTTAATTTAACGAACGGACTTGTGGCATAGCCGTGACTGTGGGACATGTGCTAGTGGTTTGTCCGGTATATGCGCGCCAAAGACTAAAGTTGGTTGCTTCCTTGAAGCGTTTGGACAGCAGGCAACTAACTGAGGACTTACTGCTAGGCGCTTGGCCGCAGCGTTGCAAGCAGCCCAGGCAATGTGGGCGTTTTCGCGTTTTTTCAGTGACACGGGCCTCGACTCGTGGTTGTGATGCCATAAAATGTGCGTGCACATACTCGCATGTCCCTTGTCTCCACACCGTCATCCATCACGACCCTCTTTCCTCCTACTCCCCTTCCCCAGTGCAGAGTAGCAGGCCAGACCTCAATCTTTCTGGCGACCTCTCTGCCTTCGTTTCATTAAATTTATCTGTCTGTGCAGAAGGCCATTCTCTACGTTACATTCATAGATTCCTGGGAGTCATAACACCCCTCCTGTCACATTGGTGCAGCGGTAAAGCGACGCACCACTGCACTGCGCTCTGGAATGGCAGGTGCTCCCAGCGGTGAGCTTTGCGCGGTCCAGGTGGCTCTTCCCGAGCGACCAATCATTAATTGAACTACCCCCTGCCATGGTGGGCAGTTTTCTCGCTATCCGGAGGCCAGGTAGCGATGACGCTGCAAGGTTACGTGACCTAGGTAACCCACCTGCCCCTTAGGTTGCTCTCTGGGGACCACATGCCAGAGCCAAGCCCTTGATTTGCAGCTCAGAACAAAGACGCCGGCACCAGATTTTCTCTTGAACGGGGCCGTCAACGCTATCGGGTTAAAAACATCCCGCCGCATCTCCTCTGCACGTGACCATAGCGATCATTACGGTGCTTCTACATTTAGGATAGGTCTAAGCACCAATCTTGCTTGAGTGGCCACATTTATGATTCGCTCACCTAACATTATCATCGCGCCACCTCTGGCGTGCTGTATATGGTACTGTGCACCCGCTAGCTCCACCGTCTATCCTAATTAACCGAGCAGCGGAAAGACTCGTCCGAATTAACGAAGCTTGCCCACCATAGAATAGTACTCATAAGGTCACGTGACCTTATGACGTCATAAAAAGCTGCTCAACGCGGTAGGTTGCGACCTGGCCACCGGACTGTCGGTAACCTGCCAAACGTGGCAGGTGTCAGGTGGAGCCAAAAAATTTGGAAGCTGGGCCAGCCCCCAAAATTGAAAATGATCCTCGAAAGTTTTGGAAGCAGGCTCACCACAGCCGCGGTGGCTCAGTGGTTATGGTGCTCCGCTGCTGGCCCGCAGGACGCGGGTTCGATCCCGGCTGAGGCGGTCGAATTTCGACGGAGGCGAAATTCTAGAGGTCCGTGTACTGTGCGATGTCAGTGCACGTTAGAGAACCCCAGGTGGTCGAAATTTAAGGAAAACTTCACTACGGCGTCTCTCGTAGCCTGAGTTGCTTTGGGACCAATAAACCAATAGAAAAAGGATGAACTCAGATTAGTGATGATAAGTGGTTGCATTAGGGTGTATTTTTGGGTAGCATTAGAATAGTTCCATATAATAATCCGATGGAAAGGTGCTCGAACTTTCTAGAAGGTAATTACTCACGCATGCAATACATACAGGGGCAAAGAAACCAGCTCCAACCAGAATCCTGGCGGAAAAATCGCAACAAGAATATCAGGCACTCAATCTACGCACAACAGCAGGCAACGTCAAGGCTATCGCATTTTTTTCCTTAAGAAGATGGTGACGAAGTCTCCCAAGCTTTATTTAATACTACAGTTCGGCGCTTGGTTGCGATGTTGCAATTAAAGAATCGTAGGAGGCCAAGAAAAACAGACATATCAGTTATCAGAATTTCGAAAAGCGGTTGCTCTCTGCGCAGCTTGGCTTAAAAAGTTTCGGTCATTTTTCGCACAGTCAGGAAATCGCAGCGACGCTAACCAGTGAACGTCTCATGAGGGCGCATTGCCATGTGACCTTCTCTGCCACCGTCTCGGCTTGAGTAGGAAATCGCCTGCAACATGGAGGCTGCAGCGAGCAGTGCTGTCAGCTCCGCGGCTTATGCAAAACGAGTCACGCACGGCGGCTACGGATAAACAGAACCGGTGTTTAAATAGTACAGCTCCAGCTTACCAAACTAGAACAGGCTACGTGGAGGCCGCTCCAGGTCCGCATGTTCAGCTCCCCAGCCTTCTTTGCCCTCATCCACCCGGGCCACCCTATCCATCCATCCGGGAAAGCACCCTATGCGGCACCCCAATAGCCGATTTCTTCACATTTGTGCTACACATTTGTGCTGAATTCAAACCACCACCCCTTTGGCAACTCATGGACGTAAAATTTTGGGAGGTCGCGATTTCGAGCTCCGACCCGGCCTCACAGACGCGGCTAGTGAACTGGGCCATGGGTGTCGTCAAATGCCACAGGATACCGGCCGCTACTCGCAACTACGAGCCAACTCAGCACTATAGGATGTGCACTTAGGGCTCTTTTACCGATAAATAATTATACCACCACCAGTGCTCAATACCACCGGCTAAACCGACAGACCTACCTCCAGCCAAACACGTGATGCAGAATTCTGGAATCGGTAGCGTAGAAACCTCCAAACCAGCGCCTACCACGATCTCAGATTCCCCAGCTGATAGCAAAGACCATAGCAGCCTTATAACGAGTGCCTCTCCTCACTCGCTCGGGTATGCCTCAAATTTTTCAGCCCCAATGTTTTCAATCAAATCACCATCATACACTTCCTCCTCAAACCATTCCCTCGAGGCGTGATTGAAGTGTCCACCGAGAGGCGTCAGTTACTGCGCCTTTCCTTTAGAAGCAGCTAATTTTCTTTTTTCTGTGCCATACATCGGATCCGCAAAAGCGAAGGCTATCGACAGCACACCGCTATATGTTTGTTTTCGCCGTTACTTTAATAATAATTAATAATTAGTATTTGTAGAGAGGAAATGGGGCAGTATCTCTCTCATATATCGTTGGACACCTGAACCGCGCCATAAGGGAGAGGATAAAGGAGGGAGTGAAAGAACAAAGGAAGAAAGAGGTGCCCGTAGAGGAGCGCTCCGGAATAATTTTGACCACCTGGAGATTTTTAACGTGCACTGACATCGCACAGCATATGGGCCCCTTAGCGTTTGCTGTTACTTTCGAAGTGCATTAATCAAGAAGGCCAATTTAAAGATATACACAGCTTATTTCCTCAATTCCATGTGCGACTTCTTGATTCATTACACACGGACCGAGACAAATTTAATGAGAACTTAGGCACTATCCGTCGCCTTTCAAAGTATGTTAATAAGCAAACCACGCTATCTGCTCAGATCAAACGGGCAGATTTTAACAACGCTCAAATAATATAACTCGCCGTTAAAAGAATGGACCGCATGCTATAATTTTCGTAAGAGTTAAGAATTCTTTTTACTGGTTGCGCGCCACGTAATCTCATTGTGGGCGCTTATAACTGTTTTTGATACGCCAACTGATGTGCAAGGCCCTGGCAGGCGTCGGCCGAGCTGCAACGCTCGTGAGTTCTAACGCCTTGGCCAATAATTTTCGCTGCTCTACGCCCTTGCATGGCTCTCATTTTTATTAATGCGAATGCATTAGATGGCTACGTTGACGCCGGAACTGACCGCAGAATGTGTCACCGGAAGCCGGTTCCCTATGACGTCACATGGTATGTGACGTTATCGGTCATATGACGTCATGAGTCCGGGCCTCCGGCATGCGAGATGACGTGACAAGGTGACACAAAATTTCGAGACTCATGACGTCACACCCGAGCTGACTCACAATCGCTGCAACGTGCGGACAGAAGAACTGATGGAAAGAGACGCGCGGTGGTGCAAAACCGCGCCCGCCGAAGTGACGATGCTGCTTTGAGCAATAGATATCGCTGGTGCCGACCACATCCCAGCGATGTGATCACTGGTTACCTCAATGTAGTGGCAGTGGTCCCGAAAACATTAGCCAATATTTGCACCATTCACCAAGCATTTATCAAAAGTCGCACAGCATTCAAGTTGGCACCCGCCGCGGTGGCTCAGTGGTTAGGGCGCTCGACTACTGATCCGGAGTTCCCGGGTTCGAACCCGACCGCGGTGGCTGCGTTTTTATGGAGGAAAAACGCTAAGGCGACAATGTGCTGTGCGAGGTCAGTGCACGCTAAAGCTCCCCAGGTGGTCGAAATTATTCCGGAGCCCTCCACTACGGCACCCCCTCTTCCTTTCTTCTTTCAATCCCTCCTTTATCCCTTCCCTTACGGCGCGGTTCGGGTGTCCAACGATATATGAGACAGATGCTGCGCCATTTCCTTTCCCCAAAAAACAATTATTATTATTATTCAAGTTGGCGTAACAGAATTTCTCATTTTATACAGCTTACATGTTTTAGTGAAGTTGGAGGCAGCTTCCGTCAGGGGTTCGGACCAATGACATCTGCACCTACAATTGTATGCTTTCTAAGACTACACTTTCCCTTAAGGTGCGGTTGTGATGTCTACGGAGATGTGAAGTTTGAGGTTAGCTCTCGGCAGGGAATCGGACCGCGATAACATATGCACCTTCAGTTGCACGCTTTAAGGCGCGGTTGAGGTGTCTACCGAGATGCCGAGATTTGGAGCTATATACTGCGCCCTTTCCTTTCCTCAAAAACATTTCCTTTCCTCAGAACACATGCTTTCGCATTCCTCCACGTAAGCAGACTTAAGTGCCCACAGCACTTTAGGACATCGACTCGCCGCGGTGGCTCAGTGGTTAGCGCACTCGGCTACTGAGCAGGAGTACCCGTGTTCGAACCCGACCGCGACGCAGCGTTTCGAGGCGTAACGCAATGGCGCCCGTGTGCTGTGCGATGTCAGTGCACCATAAAGATCCCCAGGTGGTCGGAATTATTCCGGATCCCTTCACAACGGCACCCCTTTATTCCTTTCTTCATTCACTCCCTCCTTTATCCCTTCAATTACGCCGCGGTTCTGGTGTTCAACGATATATGAGACAGATACTGCGCCATTTCTTTTCCCCAAAAACAATTATTATTATTATTATTATTATTATTATTATTATTATTATTATTATTGCTTTAACGTGCACTGACATCGCACAGCACACGGCCGCCTTAGCGTTTCGCCTCCATCGAGAGAGAGAGAGAGATTAAACTTTATTTTCCAACGTATAAGGCAATCTACCCCCCCCCCCCCCCCCACCCCGACTATCCCGACACGCAGGTCAGGGGCGGGTGCCGCCGCCTCAGATGCAGGCTGGGAGGCCTTGGGTCCCAGCAGCCTCTTCAGCCAGTTGGACGAGCAGGAGCTGGAGCTCAGGGCCCGAGCGGCGCAGCACGTTCTCCCAGGTGCCTCTACTGTTTATATTGCGCGTCTCCCCGGGAGAGTACGGGCATTCCTATATTATGTGTTCAAGAGTCTTTCTCGCGCCACAAAGGTTACATTTATCGCTCCTGGCCACGGGGGAAAAGTGGTTCGCCATAACCGTGTGCGGGTGCGTGTAAGTTTGCAGTCTCCTCCACGCGACTGCTTGTCTGTTGTCTAATCTCAGATCTGGCGGGGGTACCAGTCTACGCTCCAATTTATAACGCTGCGTTTTCTCCCCATATTTTAGCATGCGCTCTCCGCTCCCTCGGTCATCGAGGGGCCCTGTAGCGGGTCGGCAGTAGAGATCTTGAGCCAGCTCGTGGTCCGCCTCGTTGCCGGGGACGGCTTCGTGCGCCGGAATCCAGATTATTTTAATTTTCCTATCAAACTTTCTCTGGCCGAGGCTTCTGGATGCTAAGGGTGAGATCCTTCTCTTGCTAAAGCTTTTTATGGCAGTTTTACTGTCACTGATGACAAACTTCACTTCCGTTCCAACGCAAGATAGCGCGATCGCAGTTTCCTCGACAACTTCCATGTTCCGCCCGCGCAAAGTGGCAGCTGTCACGGGGTTGCCCCGGCCGCTGACGACCGTTGACACCGTAAAACCGCCACGACCTCCCGTCGCGTCTACATAGGTCACCTCATGTTCCGCAATTTTGCCGAATCTAATTTCTAATGCCTCGGCTTGTTTTTGCCTCCTGTCTTTGTTATATTCCGGGTGGGTGTTTCTTGGCCGGGGGGAATCATCAGATTTTGTCTGACTTTCCTATCTACCTCCGCTTTTTGCGTTGGACCCGTATCCGGTTTTAATTCCAACTTTAGCCTGAATGGCTCTTCCTGTCCTCGTGGTGCTGTCTCTCAATTTGAGAGGTTCGCACCGCCTCCGCCAATTCTGCCCATGTGTTGTGTACCCCTAAAGCCATTAGTCTCTTTGTGGATGTTCACATGGGCAGACCCAGCGCTCTTTTTACGCATTTTCGCATTAGAGACTTAATCTTCTCTTTTTCCGCCGCTTTCAATTCTAGATACGGCGTTGCGTAGCTCACCCGGCTGAATATGTACGCCTGTACCAGTTTAATCAAATGTTTTTCCTTTAACCCTCAGCCCCTGCTGGCCACACGCCTAATTAGGCTCAGGGTCTGCATCGCGTGATTCTCCAGCCTTATGATAGCCTCGCCATTATGTACGTGTGACTGTAGAATCAGACCCAAGATTCTGATTTGCTCGAATTTTGATACCTCCTTACCCGCCACTTTAATTTGGATCTCCGACGGTGGCTTGCATCTTAAGTGCTTCGGATTCTATATAAATAATTCTGATTTTTGCGGCGAGCAGGCTAAGCCTCTCTCGGCCGCGTACCCGACTATGATGTCGGTGGCGGCCTGGAGCAGGTTTTCGACGGCCGAATCGCTTCCTCGGTCGACCCAAAGGGTGATATCATCCTCACATATATTAAATTTTAATCCCTCGAGTTTTGCCAATTGCCCGGGGAGCTCACTCATAGCCACGTTGAGGAGTAGGGGAGACAGCACCGATCCCTGGGGCGTCCTCTTACTCCCTAGCTCAATTGCGGGGGATTCCAGCGTTTGCAACTTCATGCAGCCAGTTCTGCCCGTCAGGAAGTTCCTGATGTACTGATATGTCCTGGTACCTACATTGACCTTGTTCAGCCCTTCCAGGACCGCATCATGCTTCACTTTGTCGAAAGCCTTCGCGAGGTACAGTCCCAAAATGGCTTTCGCATCTTTAGACCTTGAGTCTATTATAACATGTTTGATTGGGATCATGACGTCCTGCGTACCGAAGTGAAGTGGGAACCCGACCATCTCATGTGACCACAGATCGCCCTGCTCCATGAAGGTCATCAGCCTGGTCTGCACGACGTGTTTCATTAATTTCCCAACGCATGAAGTTAAGGAAATTGGTCGCAAATTTGCAAATTGAGGAGGCTTCCCTGGTTTCTGTATTAAAATAATGCTTGCCGTCTTCCACTGTTGTGCGAGCTCGCCTTTTCCCCAATATTGCTGTCCTGCATGTACTGCGTTAGATACCTAATTGAGTCATCGTCTAGGTTTCTGGGCATTTTGTTTGTTACCCCGTCAGAGCCAGGAGCCGACCTCGTTTTAAGTCTCACAATCTCTGCCGTTACTTCCGCTTCTGTGATGGGGGTATCCAGCGCCTCGTTAAGCGCTCAACCATAGTTAGGAAGTGCAGTTCGCGAAGTTTCCCCACGTACGTCTCAATTAACTTGTTCATGAGATCGCCATCGTTCCCTTCGAACGCGTGCCTCGCTTTGGCCAGTCTGATGCCCGATTGCGTCTTAGAGGTATCAGGGTTCAGCCTTTGCCGGAGGAAGTTCCACGTCTAGGAGAGGTTCATGCTCCCCTCCATTTCGTCACACTTGCTGTCCTAATTTTGTGCGCATAATTTGAATGTATAATCTTCGATTACCTTATTGTCTTGCAATCCTCCTTCTCAGGTTGCGGTTCCATTTCTGCTTTTTGAGACGACGCTCCGTGCTTTGCTCAGCTTCCCACATATGCAAAAGACGGCTGTCCGCAATCTCCGGGGCGTTATCTCCTTCTAGCGTTTTTGTCGCCTAACTAACGTCCGATTTGAGGGCCGTCGCCCATTCCTCGATTTTTTGTGATGGGCTCCAGTTCCTGAGCCCTCCTGATATCTCTAAATTGATCCCACTCAAAGACGGCCGGCGCGCGAGCCCTGCGCGTTTTAAGGCCTTCTTTCAGTATGGAAACAATTATGTAGTGGTCGCTGCCAAAATTTTGATCAGAATTATGCCATTCTATACCTTTTACGTGTTTCGAGAATGTCAGATCTGGAGATGTATCCTTACTAACGCTATTGCCCACCCTCGTAGGACTCACGGGGTCTCTGTGCACGGTGAACCCTAGGTAATGCGCATCCTCCCACAGCTGTCTTCCTTCATCCCCAGGATTCTGGCCCATGCGCCTCGAAAAGCCGGTCGCGCCATCTCGTGACAGCCGGCGGCGCGGTGGCGCTTAACTCAATGGTGATGAAAACCAAAAAGGTAATACCTCGTCGTGCATAAAAGTTAGAGAATAGCTCTTTCGCCAAGTTTAACCTATATACCGGTTTTTACGGCATATTTGCTATCAAGTAAGCCTACCCTGTAAGTCTATTGTGACTTAGTATTCCTTTAAAGGGACTATGCAATGAATTAAAAGTCGCTTGAAAATGTCTTCAATGCTTAGAAATGGTGCTAAGGAGCATTCACACTAGGTATGAATCTTCGGAACTGAGCTGGCAATATATGATGAATTTTTAAAAACCGTGTTTTTAAAAAGTCGCGCGCCGATTGGCGTTCTCGTAGTGACGAATTTTGCAACTAAAATCGTGAAAATAGACGTCACTAGTTCCGTGACGTCGGCAGGCCACCACACGCTGTCATTTGCTGGAGCCACGGCTGCCACGACGTCACGGGAACACATCCGGTAGCCGTGAAAGACGTCTGCTCGGGCTGCCACGCGAGCCCCTAGGGAGAGCGCGAGCCAGGTCACTACCTTCGCGCATATGGTTTCAATTTACCTCCGCCACATCTTTCTGTCGGGAGTTACGGGGCCATCCGCAGTGTCTTTTTCGTCCGCAACAACAGACGACAAGCAAAAGAGTCCGACGCGTGCCGAAATCCAGAAAGGTGAAGAGAGGGCACGGAGACGCTGCCGATGCTGCTGATGAGGCGCTGGGTGCGACAACCAGAAGTTGCAAACCGAACGTCAGCGGATGACGTGTTCATAAGCGGGGCCCGGTCCCAGACCTGTTTTCTTTATTTTTTCTGGTACTTCGCGAGTACGAGTTTAGGGGGGAGAAGAGGAGCGCAATTTTTAATCGTCTATATCTTCGTTGTTATTGACGCTAGCTCAAAAATTCGTGCGTTGGCGTGACGAGTGATGAAATGCCTATCTCTCGTCTGCTTTATGCAACCTCAATTAATTTATTGCATAGTCCCTTTAAGTGTCCATTCCTTTGTACTCCTTAGTATTCATTTAGTGTTCCTTTAAGAAGGTCTGCACACAAGCACAATCATGCGTTACTTCTGCACAGAGCAGGCATAAGATAACGATAATAACTTACATTTATCAGTTTTTGCATTGTCGTACAAAGGCTTGCCTAGCACAATTTGCCTAGCGTTACAGCATAAACATGGTGTTCCCTGCACCCAACAAGCTCTCAAAGCTTTGCAGAATACCCAACCCTGAGGTGACTCAGCAACGAAATTGTGGCAGAAAGCACCGGTGGGCTTTCATTGTTTGTGAAAGGCGTCGTTTATCAGATTCCTGTAGCCTGTGGAAAGATGCATCTCATAAAAACTTGGAGATACATGAAGGAAAGGTTAAGCCTAAATGCTAACAATGTAAAAAGGCATGTGAAGGAGAAATCTACATTGATTTTCCTGCTAGTCACTGCTTGCCAGTGTTTGATCTGGCGTTATGCACGGAACTGCACCCCGGGCCTTGAGGGCAATGTTATTGTCAGGAAAAGCAAAGAATGCGTCATGCACAAAATTGTAAAATGTGAGCGGATCACTAGACGGGAGGATTGCATGCCTTCTCTGACAAAAAGCTAGTTTTTTTTTGCTCACATTGGGATGATTTCTTTGTCTTTGACACTATATATTCCTGGGAGTCGCTCATAACAGTGATGTTGGAAGTTCATTTTCTTTACTTCATTCTTCGTCCTATTTTTTTTTTTGCTACGGTCATTTTTTTTTCTATATCCTAAGGTTCTTTCTGCAGATTATTCAAACTCGTTATAGTTGGTAGTGCGAGCACAGACAAGTCATCTATCTCTATTTCACATGTAGATTTTTTGCTGTAAGTAAGCGCTCACATCTCAGTTTTCTTTTTCAGGTGACACATACCTGAGACAAAGAAGATTGTTATTGACTTTGAGCACCTAGCTGCCTTCAAGATCTGACTGTGGTACTTTGTTATCATCTTTTGCAGGTGACACATACCTGAGACAAAGAAGATTGTTATTGACTTTGAGCAGCTAGCTGCCTTCAAGATCTGACTGTGGTACTTTGTTATCATCTGCAAGATTTTTAGATGTTATTCATAGTAAAAGCATCTGCCAAAAACCTCTTTGTGTTGCATTGAAGACATTCTTTCTTTATTAAACGACCACTGACCAGGGGTCTGGGCATTTTAGACAAATAATCGCAGTGCATAGATGAGGCATTGGAGATAACCTCTGCAAAATATTAGAGCCATGCACGCACCGAAAAGCAGTAAAAACTCAAATCGAAGCCCGTTCGCTCTTTCATTTCAGAAGCCAACTTCCTCATCCTCTATGCTGGTTCAAGTTGACGTCATCTTGAAATTTTCGCGAGAGCCATTCCACTTTTGCGTCGTTCTGACTGACGGGCGAAAAGTGGGCATAGCCGGTTCGTGGCGTCGTCTGCTCGTTAAGAGCACGCTTTCCGTAGCCCCCCCAAAAAACGAGGTATTTTAGTTACTCGTGGCAGTTCATGTATGCTTCAGCTTGTCCTGTGCGTGTGCCATGTCGTGTGTCATCGAGCCTTTCCCTTGCTCGAACAGCCGACCGCTACACACACACACACTGCTTCTCACTCGTCCATCTTGTTTACACTGCCACTGTCCTGGCTTTTCTCAGTTCCATTGAAAGACAACAGGAACTTAGGAGCAGAGAAAGGACACAAATGCATAGAACGCATAAACCCGCACGAAGAAGTGCAAACGCAAACACGCACTTCCAAGAAATGCTGGACGGTTCCCGGGCCCGCACTTTACCGTGCGTCTCGAACAAAACCGACTCCCGCCTCTGTGGTCGTAAAACGTTGGGAGGCCTCACAATATATATATATATATATATATATATATATATATATATATATATATATATATATATATATATATATATATATATATATATATATATATATGCATGAAAAGGAAGCTCCCTAACTGGGGATTTCACTGAAAGAAAAACAGACAGGTATTTGGAAAGATGCGCTCGCAAACATGTTGAGGTGGTCGAGCCGATCGCTTCTCTCGATCGTTCAGTGGCCGGGGAAAATTGAACTACGCTGTTTCATTGTTGGGTGTGCACGCAGCGACTGGAGTTGAACCACGATCCAGCACAGATTGCCTGAAAATTGTGCCTTTAGTCGTGTCTGGCTCCAACGGTCAAGAATGTGGTGGCTTGTGGAACACTTCGCTCCGGATGACTAAGTCCACGGTCCAAGGCTACTTCAGGCAATGAATGGCCGTGGCTGAAAAAGTCTGGGGCAAGGAAGAAGAGCAGACCCAAGGAGCAAAACAGAGACTCTGCCGTACCCCCCCCCCCCCTCATGCAACATACCTGGTAGCAAAAAGCAAGAAAAGAATTCTTTTCAAGGCGAGGCCATGATGTAGACTTGTGACATACCCCACCAGGCACCACGCCTCCCGCCAACATTCAAGGAGGAAGGGCGAATTTCACTTGACCAGGCACAGCCTACTCTACCAGGCGGGAAAGAGACAAATCTTGGGGAGGGAACGGAAGGAGAGGAGCATGGTGGAGTAGCTTGATTGCGATGGGTGTCAGTACGCTATTAATAACTCTTTTCAAAAAAATTTTGTGGAGAGAGGTAGAAAATATTTTAGACCAGAGAGTCAGTGGCCCTTTAAGAAAATAGTGTATGCAGAAGTCCACTTGGTGGAAGGAGTTTGGTGAAAAGAAATGCTGTCCTTCCTTCTAATTTTAGCCGTGTGGCTAGGAAAGAAGGGGCAGTTGACTAAGCTATCTGTCTACTTAAATGTTCATTGCATATGATAACTTGGAGGCAAAAGCACGGGACACTTTAAATATTCATACAAATAAAGTTATTACCACCACCACCCTCCACTTCACCACTTCTGTCCCTCTTCCTTCTTTCATTCCCTTTTTTATCCTTTCTGTGATGGTGCAGTTGAGGTGCGGAAGTGAGGCCATTGCTGGGTCTTTTCTTTGTTCAAAACAAAAAAAATTAATGTGGTAGCGTCACAGTTGTTATACCAAAACCCCACCGCAGTCAGGTGACGCGAAATTCGCAGATTTGTCGAGCGAGGTCGCGTGACCTTGTGATGTCATCACAACCTTCCCTGATTTGAGGCGACGTGACCTTGGGATGTCATCGCAAGCATCACTGGATTGTGGACCCAGCGATATCTCCAAGCTGGCGGCGGCATCCAGCGGAGCCCTGGAATAGGGGCAGACGACTCTGTGCAAGAGAAGATGAACCAAGCCATCTGACACCGCAGACGAACAAAACTAGAGCAAAATAAAGTTTATTCTCTCTCTCTCTCCAGCGATATCTCAGGCAAAATTCGCTGATTGGTCGAGAGTGGTCTCATGATCTGGTTATGTCATCACAACCTGCCCCTTGGGTTGTGAGTAACTTAGTTTCTAGGCTGCAACCTAGATACAGAATTAAAATAAGAAATCAGAAAAGGAAATGTGATATTTGCAATTGTCGTCACCATCACAGCATAGCAATACCTGCTCCTGCAGCTAGCAGTCCGAATGTGGCGGTTGATGGGCGGACAATTGCAAAGGAACTCGGAGGCTCAGCCGCTCGTTTTCAGGAAAGAGGCAACACTGCTGCCGACCACAGCAACGCCAGCTTCAAGGAAGCGCCACATGGCAACGTTTTCTTTATTTTTTAATGTAAGGAACGCTAGATTATGGTGGGACTCCGTTGCCGGAGAGTTGTGCTGCCGCAGCACACTTTAAGACGGCTCCTGTTCGAATGTCGTGCAGTTCGCAAAGTGGTGATACTTGATGCCGTAGCAGTGGGCTAGGAAAAATTGGTTTTGAAGAAAGGAAACGGCGAAGTAATCGGTGGAACAACCCGCTTTCAATCAGCGTCCATTCGAAAATAGAAGAGTTGGTACCACCGTAGCGTTCTGCTGCAATAAGGCGGTGGTTACAACTTTATTGCCACAAAATGGAAGGGAGTAGTTGGGGCTGGGGCGAGCCCAGGGTGGCCGCAAGCCGGGGGCGACCTCTTGAGCTCGCGTGATGAGGGCCAGCTGCGTTGTTTTTCTTCAAGTGGCCAAGAGCTTCTCCGATTCATCCGCCGAGGGAGCTGGCAAGAGTGTCGTCGGAGCGGGTTTGTTAGCGCATTCCCATAATATATGCTCTTCTGTGGCATGCGTCCCGTCACCACAGTGCGGGCAAGCAGGGTCATATTTACCGTTGGTGATTGAACGTAATTGGTAGGGGCTAAGAATGGCCTTTTGATAGTAGGCGTCTGAGTGTCGTGGCTTGCGCCCTGTCCAGGTCGGGGTGAGGGGTGGGATACGTGCAACTTAGCCCGCTATAAAAGTTTGTAATCTCCGCGCACGGGCGAGGCGCCTCGGCGGGGGCGTCCGCTCCCGAGAGTTCTCCCGTCCCCCGGATGGTTAACAGCAAGCCAATTCCAACTGTGCGTTTCTTCTAATGTCACGCAATTACTGCGACACTGTGCAGATTCACTTCTACCCACCATCCCTAGCTTCAAATGCCACGCTGTTCCCTTTTGGTTTTTCTCTGGATCGCGGGGTGTGGTGGGTTTTTTTCAGCTGATTTTTTTCTTTGGGCTGGGGGGGGGGGGGGGGGTTATCCCTTGCGCAAACTGTGTTGCTGTCGGCGCAATATTTTATAACAAGAAAGTTGCAGACAAGGGAACATTCACGTGTCCTTGAGCGATAATGTGACGCGTGGCCCTGGCAAACGGTGCCTCCGGGATTGTTCTTTCTGTGGCCGCGTAAACACTAAACTATTCCGAACAGACACGGTGTCCGAGCAGTTAACGTAGGCTGGCAAAAAGAAGTCTTAGATAACACCCTCCTCCGTACCTTGTCCGCGCTGTAAGGGAATAGACGCAAGAGGAAGTGAAAAAGAAGGAAGTGCAAAAGAGGCAGCGGAATAGAGGGCTAGGCAGTAATTTCGACCTCTTGGCGTTCTTCAACATGCACGCATGTTGAGCAGCACACGGGCAATAAAATGAATTAAACGGATGCATTAACAAATGCATAAAGACAAGAATAAAAGCCAGGAATATTGACAAATCGCTAGAGTTCTTTATTTGATGCTTTCCGGTGGCTCAGTCATGTGGATCTCTGAGCTGAAACCGCAGACTTGGACAAAATGGGAAATGAATGCTAGAAGCGCTCGTCCCAATTTTTCACCTTTTACGTCCGTGACCTTGGTATGCGCCTCTGTACTTTCCGAACTAGACCCTCTCATCAAAGTAGCCTCTAGGACTAGTTGGGTTTCGAAGCGGAGTTACCCTCCACTTGTAGTCTTCGAGTTTCACAGCGCGCGTGTTCGAGACGCGTCGGTACTTTGCGTTCCCATAAGGAGCAGTGGTAACGCGGTATCGTACGACAATTCCCTTTGGTTATTTATCGTTTTTTTTATGCGTTCTTGGAAGCACTTTGAAGCGCCGGCACGCGCATGACGTCTCCAAGCGTAGCCAATGACGACGGAATACCTGCAGCTCGTGGCGTCGCATATGAGCCAATCGCGGAGCGGAAAAGGTCACTATAAAGGAGTAACAGCGCAGCCTTTTTACCATTCTCCAGGGGCTCGGCAGGCAGTCGAGAAGCACTTCTATCCGGTGATTTCCATTTGTGGTTGCGGCCTGCTATCTAAATGGGGGAAGAAAAGCGCAAAGACAAGAACAAAGGCGACTCAGCTGGTTGGCCTCCCGGTGCGTAGCGAATTTTCTTTCGGTTCTGTGGCCTCCGCCGCAGTCCGGTTTGGGCGCTTCCTTTCTTCATCTTTCGTCACTTGGTGGTCGCTTTAGGCCTAACCTAGTGGGCTATGATGATTGTGTTCTAAAGCATCAAATTGTTGCGAGAAGGCTGAACGAAATACGAGCTTGGCTATCCGTTTGTTTTCTCTATAATGCACCGTCATTTTTATGTGAGCGTGAGTGACCGTGACTTGAGAGAAAAAAAAACCTGGTTTGGTTGAACCGAATGGTTGAGCCGAAGTGACCTCGACAGCCTTTAAATCGCGTTAACGTTGGTTCACGTGCAAGCAAATGAGCGATTGAGCGTCGCGTTGCAGCGAAAAATGGGCAAAATTTTGGAACCTCTTCACTCTGGCCGCTCGACCCACCGCGACGACTCGAAACGGTTTTGTACGCCGCGGCGGCAGAAATCGCTAGCGTTTCGCTTGTATGTGAAGTAGCCTTTGGATTGCGTACGTCGTTCGAGCTTCGGGCTCGCACGACTCTGCGCGTCTCCGGTCCTCGTGCTTCGTACAGTGCCGCCATATGCAACGCTGGTAATGGGCGCGATGTCCTCGGGCTGTGAAGAACCTTGCTTTGTTCGAACAAAGCGCGCACGCTTAGTGAAATGGCAAGGCCTTCAGCTTGCTCAAGCTCGAACCTGCACTGTGGACAATGCACTGTTTCGATATCATTAATATTAGTCTCTCTTGTTCGGACCACCAACGCATTGATGCTGACCAACGCATTGATCACCAATTGTATTGATGTTGCAGTCTCGGGAATATATGATCTAGCGTTATAGCGTTGCTATACGACAGAATGTATGCGGAATGAACAAAATTACCATATTCCAGGTATGCTACGAACGTCAGTGCTAACAGGTTATGTGAAATACCTGAGCGAAACGCATAACCGAAAATAAAGGATCGCGTCGCTTCGCTTCACGTCGTTTTTTTTTTATTTTCTTGCCGTGAATGCCTTGCCTAACGTTCGCCTTGCGCACGCGCAATGTGCGTATCGCCGCTCCTCGAGCACGCGCTTCTGCACGCGTCGCCCGTGCGCCTGCGTGGTACGGCCATGCCGCTGACCTGACACGGGGCGGGTGTTGTGGAACGCTCATTCCCTTGGCCAGTGCCTTGATCCACGGCTCATTTTCGAGCGCTGCTGTCTCGTTTCAGCCCGTTCTTCTTGGTGCACAGCAACCCCTCCGCAGCTCCGCACTCCAATCCCCTCAGCGCATTTACGATTCCTTTATGGTTTATTTGGGTTTAACGTCCCAAAGAGACTCAGGCTATGAGAGACGCCGTAGTGAACGGCTTCGGAAATTTCGACCACCTGGGGGCTCTTTCACGTGCGCTGACATTGCACAGAACACGGGCCTCTTGAATTTCGCCTCCATCGAAATTCGACCGCCGCGGCCTGGATCGAACCCGCGTCTTTCGGGTATCGTGTTTCTGCTTCATTACTCTGTTTCCGCCGCATTTTTGGCTTGGACTATCCGCATTACCCACCGCGGTGGCTCAGTGATTAGGGCGCTCGGCTACTGATCCGGAGTACCCTGGTTCGAACCCGACTGCGGCGGCCGCGTTTCGATGGAGGCGAAACGCAAAGGCGCCCGAGTGCTGTGCGATGTCAGTGCAGGTTAAACATCCCCAGGTGGTCAAAATTCTTTCGGAGACCTCCACTACGGCACCTCTTTCTTCCTTTCTTTTTTCACTCCCTCCTTCTATCCCTTCCCTTCTGGCTTGGTTCAGGTGTCCACCGAGATATGCGAGACGGTAACTGCGTTATTTTCTTTCCTCAAAAACCAATTTTCAATTTTCTCCTTCCCCGGATTGCGGTCGCTATTTATAGCGACTGCGTGTCTTTTGTTTCAAGGTAAGAGGGTGCACTCTATGGGGCTGCCAGGTGAAGTCAAGACGGCTTAACAGCTTGACGAGTTTGACCTTGAACCGAGGAGAAACCATGTCACAGCTATGACATCACTCAGCCGCCACCGTCGCGTTCATTGTGATCATTGGCATTGGCGTTGATGATGTTCTGGACTCCGTCGATATTGAGGAAAGGAACGGAATTGGGGAAACGTTTCCCACGACCAGCATGTGCTGAAATTCTCCATGACAGCAAGCGTTGCCCGCGGTAAGAAAGGTGCATTCGTTACGCCCGATGTATAAATAAAAATGAAATTGAAGGCTGATTACTACAGACGGTAATTCGGAATTTTCGCGCAGCTCTTCGCAAGCCACTTGCTACCGCTTGGCAGGTTCCTGTTACGTTGCTAGCGACCCTCCGGCATCGTCCCGTAGCAGCCGCCTTCCGGCTGTCCATTCCTCTCGCGATGGCGGGTGGCGCTTCGCTCTGCTACTACCTGCCAACACATCACCTGTCACACTCTGTAACACGTCACCTGTCAGGTATCATGTTAAAGCGACTACGACGTGGAACGAAGGAACGAGCGAGCTGCTCAAGAAGTCACTGCAGTTGAACACGAAGCGAAAAGCTTCACCACGTTGGCAAAGGAGTCGACGCATAGGCCGGAGAATAACCTAGAACGACGTTAAGCCCAACCACTTTAGCCGTGTATGACCGTACGTGGTACAGTTACGGCGTCGAACTCTTGACACCTGACCTTGACCCATGACCTTTAGTTGACCTCTGATCTTTGAAATTTGACATTGGGTGACATTTGGGTTCACCTTTGACCTTAAACACATTCGATAGGGTGTAAGACTATGTGATACTACATCTAATCCATGTCGTGTGTGTATATACTATAGAACGGCTGTCTATGCAGGCGCTGCCATGGATGAGCCTGAGGCTTTGCAAGCGTCCTTGCTTTTCCCTGAATTCCAGGGTTAGCCAAGTTAAATAGAAAATTGTTTTTTTTTGTTCTCAAGCATACAACTAGACGGAAAGCGTGTATGTGTGTCGCAAATATATTGAATGCGCGGCGGGGCTTGTCGTTTGTCACTTCTTCGTTGCTGTGGGGGAGGGCTGATCACATTTGTGTGAAAATTAAGACCCTGCGCGACAGCTATATCTTCGCACTCAGTTCTTCAGTGCAAAGGCTATACGACGCTGTTTGGGGGAGCTTCATGTTTAGTCGCGTTTTGTCACGGAGCATGCCATTATCGGCTTGCACAGCTGTCTTAGTTGGGACGGCTACTGCGACCTATGCTCTCGACCACAGTATACTGAATTTTCAGTCACTGACCATGTCAAATATGTTAACTGCAATCAGCTCACCACTTTCACACGGTTAGTAAACCGAAGATTCATTCTGCTGACCTGACCAGACGGCATTCCATCAAACCCTCGACTAAGTACTCTATACCAGCTGTATTTTCCCGTTGAGCAGAGAAGGGAAGGGACAAGAGGTGGTCGTTAAGAAATACATGACGGAAGCCGACAGTGACCGAACCAAGAAGCATAGGGGATGTTTTTTTTTAAAAACAATTTCTGGTGTTCATCAGTGGGGACCTAATAGGGCAATAACTTTTTCAAGAGTCTCTTTGCGACGTTAAACGCCATAAAAAACGAAACTTTTTAAAGATAATTGATTAGAAAGCAGAAGAAAAACAGCCACATGCCGCCGGTGGGATCCAAAACCCACGACCTCTGAATTTCGCGTCCGGTGCTCTACCAACGGAGCGCCGGCGACGGCTGTCCGGTCTTCTCCTTTCGGCGATGTATATATGCGTGTCGTAGCGATCGCTATGATCACAAACGCAACAGATATATCCACCGACGTTAAATGGGCATTTTCGGCTCGCAGCGGTGCCTTCGGCCAGCGGTGGCAACCAAGCCACTGCTTCTGCTCCGTCGCCCGCCGGTCCGTAGCGGGTTTCGTTCGCGCAAGCACTGCAGCAGGGCGCCGCGGCCAGCCCGCAGCCGCGCGCCGTCAGCGGCAGCCAGACCCCTGCCGCGGAGCGCAGCGCTCAGCCCACTGCGGCGCCCAGCGCTCAGCCCTGCGGCTCCCGCCCCAGCTATGGGGCCGCCGCCGCCACAGGTGCCGCCAAATTAGCGGCCAGCAGCCCCCGGCCTGCAGCCGCCGTGAGTAGCAGTCAGCCGGCGGCAGCTGCCCTACCACCGTCGCCGCCATGCACGCCGCCCGTTGCGGTGGCAGAGCAAATCCCGAAGCTGGCGACCAGGCCACTCCAGGCGACCATGTCCAGATCAAGGTGCTTACTATTTGCTGAGAAGGACTTCACCTTGAGCCATGCCATGTAGCTCGTTTAACCTCGTTATAACGAAGTAAAAAGTTCGTTCCCGGCTGTTACTACGCTATATGCAGTGTTGATCGAGCATCCGAGGGTAATCGTAATTCCTTCGACATATCTATTATATCTTATAAACCATGCTGTGCAGCTCGTTGTGCCAGCGGTCCAAATACAGTTCAACCTCTTTACAACGAAGTTGAAGGTTTCCGGCGATTATTTCGTTATAGCTGTAGATTCGTTATAGCCCCTGTGGGACAAGCTTTCACGTGCAATCATAGCTCCTTCGTTATATCAGTTGTTTCGTTATAAACCGCTCCGTTACAAAGCGGTTGAACTGTTAGCTTCAAGGCAAGAGGAAACCTCTCCTCTCCAAAACATCCGACTTAAACGGACGGTACGAGAACAGAACTCCGGTATAATACAATGCAAGAAACAAGCGGCATGTGCCTCTCGAAAGAGGCCCTCCAGCCAATGGCGTCAACTGGTTCCCATAACGTCATGGTTAGTCAATCCTCTTGAACCTGTCCTCTTGACATCTCAACGAGTGGCAGATGAAAAGACATGAACCAACGTCTAATCAGTTTGACAGCGGCGTCCGGAGAACCGGCCGACGCCGATGGCTGCAAGGCGTCCTTTGTAGGGCATCAGTCGCTTCTTTCTGGAGTTGCAGCCGACTATGCTGGGCTTAGTTTTTAGTACTGGAAAGTGCTGTGAGTAGCAGGCATCGTTGTAGTGCATGACGTATAGGGCGCTGGAAGCGAAATATAAGATTTAGCCGCTGACAAAGTTAAGATCAAGAACAGCGTTTCGAAACCGCTACGGGTTCGTTGGACAACAATGAGGAGGACAAGGCGAGTGGGTGAAATTTAAAATCGAAGTTTGTGACGTAACGACCGCATTTAAATGAGTGGTTCGAACCCGTCCGTGGCGGCTGCGTTTCGATGGAGGCGAAGCGCTAAGGCACACGTGTGCTGTGCGATGTCAGTGTACATTGAAGATCCCCAGGTGGTCGAAATTATTCCGGAGTCCTCCACTACGGCACCTCTTTATTCCTCCTCTTTCACTCCCCCTTTTTCCCTTCCCTTATAGTGCACTTCATGCGTCCGCCGATATGTGAGGAAGATACAGCGCCATTTCCTTTCCCCGAAAACCAATTTTCAATATTCACAGTTTCTTCTGTGAGGTTCAGGGCCTCAGTCGTCGCCTGGATAAATGGTGCTCAAGCAATTGGTGCGTCGTCAGGTTTAGCCTTGGGAACAGTACTTATATGCCTGCGGCCGAGTGTTGTGTTGCCAGAGTGTGAAATATTTTTAAAGCGAAAGCTTCATTGCCCGCAGGTTGAGCAGTTTCGCGTGATTCCTGCAAAGCCGTGTTGGGCATGCACGAGGAGCAGTGACCACACGGCGCATTTCTCTCTCCCTCCCTTCTTACTACTGCGCATGGGCCACTATATAGTAGCACCGAGCCACAGGTGTTCCACAGCTGCGCCCCGCCGCGCCTTTCCTCAAAAGCCAACTTTCAATTTTGTTTTCTCTTCTTTCTCTCCCTCCGTTATCCTTTCTTTCAAGGCGCGGTTCGGGTCTCCACCGATATATGTGAGACGGTTACTGTGCCATTTGCTTTCCTCAAAAACCAAACAAAACAAGTTAGCCGAAGGCGTTCATTGAGTTTATTGGAGTTGACTACTTTGCAAAGACCGTGCACTTTCACGAAACCAAAGGCGCACAACCGGGTCCGTGGGTTAGTGAAGAGCTCAATCTCGCTTCCGCTTTGTATATCCTGAATTAGCTACGCTAATCCAACCCGCCGCGGTGGCTCAGTGGTTAGCGCGCTCGGCTGCTGATCCGGAGTTCCGGGTTCGAACCCGACCGCGGCGGCTGCGTTTTATGGAGTCAAAACGCTAAGGTGCCCGTGTGCTGGGCGATGTCCGTGCACATTGAATATCCTCAGGTGGTCGAAATTATTCCGGAGTCCTCCACTACGGCAACTTTCTTCTTTCAATCCCTCCTTTATCACTTCCTTTACGGCGTAGTTGAGGTGTGCAACGATATATGAGACAGATGCTGCGTCATTTCTTTTCCCCGAAAAACCAATTATTATCAGTATTCATATTATTTTTATTGATGGACTAATCCCCATTATTTTTTTGTGGGGAGGAAATGGCGCAGTACGTGTCTCACATATCGGCAGACACCTCTACCGGGATGGGACAAGGGGGATGGGACAAGGGGGGGGAGTGAAAGAAAAAATGAAGTAGTGCTGCAGTGGAGGGCTGCGGAATAATTTCGACCACCTGGGGATCTTTAACGGTACTGACATCAACAGCACACGGGCGCCTTAGCGTTTCGCCTCCATCGAAACGCAGCCGCCGCGGTCGGGTTCGATCCTGCGAACACCGGGTCAGCAGCCGAGCGCCCTAAGCACTGAGCCACCGTGGTGAGTGTCCTGTCTTTTTTAATCACGCGTTAAATGCGATTTTACTCGAAACGAAATGCTGCACCATCGAGCCCAACCATCCACTCTGGCAAACTGATGTTTCCTTGGGCTGTAGCTGTTGATTATTCTAAATTACGCGTCTGCACATTCTCATTTCACACAAAGATTCCCGTATGTTGTTCATCTTTCGCTGTTAATGAGTGGCTGCTGCGTCTTTTCGAGCTCCACGAATGCCGAAATTTCCACGGTAGTTCCTTGTGCCGAGTTTCGCCGCCGGGCGCCAGTTTCTTTAGTACGAATAATTAAATTTTTCCAATTTTGTCGCCCCAATCGGGACGATTTCTGCGGGCGACCTTGGACGTGTGACGTCACCAGCTGTATGCCCCTCGATATTTGCTCGGAGTTTGGTCAAGAAGAAAAAATAAGACCTTTGATTTTTGGTCATTTCACACTAACAGTGGTCTGTCACTTATTGTCTCCAGTTTAGTCAGTCAACGCGCCGAGAGGTTCTGTGACAGTATGGATGACGACAAGCTTCTGTCTTGACGTCATACTTTGGGAGAAACCCAATTTTGGTTTCGACGTTCTTTGTTTCTGCAGTTTTAAAGGGCTTCTACTCAGGATTCTGAAAAACGGCTTTTGAGGCACAGAGAAAAGACTCTTAAGAAATGTGATGCGAATGAGAACACAATACCACGTCTAAACATATTCAAAATATCCCACATTTTGCCATTGAGTGGTTCAGAAACGTTGCAAGAAATGCTTCTACAGCTGTGGCGCCATCATGGCCTTGGTTCCCTGAATAAATAATTTAAGGCACAGAAGGAACAAGTAATTACTGTCTCGCTTTTGATGAACACCCCGACTACGCAGTGCGGTTCCTTGATTTGGCAACCGTCCCGATCGTCCCTCTCATATACGCTCAAGATAGCGAAAGGCTCTGAAATATATTCCGAGGAAAGTACAGGGTCGGTCAAAAGTTCCCAGGCCAAAGGGTGTCCTTTTGAGCTGTGTAATCAGGCAGACATGACACCACCAAAAACTCAAAATATCCGTAGAAAGCGGAAGAGGTATCGTTATATACTCTGTGAACCTTGATATCTTTATTCGCATCTTAAATGCCACGATATACAGATGAAAGAAGCAAGTCATCTGGCTCCGGAACTTTTGACCAACCGTGTACATAAGCTCGCTCAATCACTACGTTCTCTCGTCATAAACTCCTGAACCGAATATTTCTACATTGAGCACAGAACCCACAATCCCGAGCGAAGGTTGACGAGCTCTTTCCAGCGACTTTTTCACGCCCGCGCATTTCTCCGCCTCACGCTCCTGCGTATTTTTGTTCAGACGTGTCTGTCGGTTAGATTCAAAAGTATGGAGCTGATATGGCCGCTGGCAGTAATAAGCGTCGCTTCGGCGGTTCAGGAAGCCTACCCCCCCCCCACCCCCCCACCAGGGGAAATTCCCGAACGCATCGGCAGCCGGCGGTGGGGCCGACTGGGTAGGGCTGGCTGAAGAGCGCCGACCTGTGAGCATGAAAAGAGTGATGAAAGGAGATAGAAAGGCTCGAAGACGCTGAAATTTAAATTTTCACTGCAGATAACTTCGCTTGTACAAAACATTTAAAACATTCTCACTGGAGGATATTCATGTTCAAGCGCCGTCCTTTAATGGGCTCGCTAAACGCACGGGGTGCAGGAGGCTTTTTCTATTAAGACTCACCGGAACCGGTCCTGCACTGTAGTGTAGGTCGAAAACCATGCGGTCAAACTTATGTGACGCTCAACACACGAAACAGTGCGTGCATACTTACTTCATGACCTGCTCTAATTACCACCAATCACGGCGCAGGAGCTCGAGCGAACCCTGCCCTCTCACTTTCCGCGGCAGCCCGCCTACGGCCAGCTGGGCCAGACCATACAACTTCTTGCCAACCAATCCAGCATTGAGATACCGACCGGCAACGTCTACCACTACGACGTCGACATCTTCTCGGAGACTGCCAAGGAGACCAAGGTTCCTGAGCAGAAAAACTACCGATGCCTCAGTACAAAGATCAACAGGATAGTCATCGAGCTCCTAGTAAAGAAGTACCGGCAAGACCTGGCCAACTGCATCCCGGCTTTCGATGGCCGCAAGAACCTGTACACGCGCCGCCAGCTCAACTTCCGCGAGCGGACATTCACAGTCGACCTCGAGGAAGACCAGAGAAGCCAGAAGTTTATCATCAAGATCCAGTATGCAGCCACCGTGAACCTGGATGCCCTGCATGGCGTCTTCCCAAAGCGCGTACAAACTGTGCCCCAGGAAGTCCTCCAGGCCATCGACATCGTCTTGAGGCACAGCCCCTCGATCAACTTTGCGCCGGTTGGACGCTTGTTCTTCAGACCGCCGGGACCCAACGAGCACAATGACCTCGGAGGAGGGCGGGAGGTGTGGTTTGGCAACTACACGAGTGTTCGACCCGCCCAATGGAAGCCCATGCTTAACGTCGACATGTCAGCAACAGCATTCTACGAGTCGCTTCCACTGGTAGACTTCATGTGCAGGTTCTTCAGCGACAGGTAGTCGAAATTATCCGGAGCCATTCACTACGGCGTCATTCTTAGCCTCAATCGCTTTCGGATGTTGAACCCTCTAAATAAAAGAATTAAGTGCATAGTACAAGATGCTGGAGGTCAGCAAGAAAGTCCTGAGGCTTTCGTTTCCTCAATGCCAATTTTCACTTTCCGTATGGGGCGCGTTGTCGCGGTGCCCGACGAGTGGATGAACTGGACAATGCCGTGCGGACCGGGCATGGTGTTCAAGAAGCGCGCTAGTGTCTCCTGCGTTGAACTAAAGTGCGGTCGCCAGAGCGTCCCGCCAGCCTGCACCGAGGACTGCCGCACCGGGTGCTTCTGCAAGCCGGGCCTGTACCGGAGCCGCTACGGCCGCTGCGTGCGCTGGGAGTAGTGCCTGCCTTCCACTCTGGCAGCCTTCCTCAAGATGCTCGGCCGAGAATGACTGCGGTGCTTCTGGGCGCAGCCATTAAACGGATCGACGGGCTTGCTTGAGTTAGGCTGGAACACCACGTGGTCATTCCCGGCAGAAAACAGAGAGTGCAATCCGCGATCCGCTACCGTGATCATCTAACGTCAGGTGCCACTGCGCGTGCGCAGAACACCATGTGTGGGGGGGGGGGGGGGGGGCAGATGGCGCCACGTCTGTCAGCTGCGTGCGCGCCTACCGCATCGGAACAATCGCGTACGCAGTGGAGCCTCGCGGAAGCGGATCACACTACGCTATAACTCCCTAATGTTTAGAACGATGTGTGTCCGCGAGCTGTAGGACCAGGCTTGGCAGTGTCTCTCAGTCTTTTAGCGGTCTGTAATTCCACATGAATAAAGAGGCGTGTCGCAGCTGCGCTCACTGAAATCAGAGGCGCAGCTGGCACGGTGTGACGTCATCGAAGACGAATGCTAAGACGATGGTCACTTTATCTGACGATTTACCCTTCCCGGTACCGCTGTGGTTGGGCGTTGTGATGCTGTGCATGCTACAGATCTCCAGGTGGTCGAAATTAATCTGAAGCCTGCCGCTACGGCGTCTCTCATAGCCCAGCTGCAGCTTAAGACATGACACATACCGTACCTTACCGTGCCATCCATACCTCTATTAGACAATGAAACTAGTCATACCCGACAAGACGATTGGCCACCATCAATTTAATCCTCAACCAAGAGTTTAGACGGCACATTGTCCTCACTCACATTGACACAATATATGAGACAGATTCTGTGTCATTCTCCCCCCCCCAAAAAAAACTACTATTATTTTTATTGCTTGGCAACACAAGTACGGGATCAAGGAAAAGTGCCGATGATTGGGCCACTTGCTTTCGATCCGTGGTAAAAATGTTGGCAGTGCCATAAAAACAGGGAAGTACAGAGGGTACAAACACGACAAGACGAGTGCTGCACTTGCAACTGAAAAGTTATTGGAACGCCTAAGTGCAGCTGCCACGACTGTCACGGCAGTGTCAAAGTACTCCACAAATGCCGCCTCATTATTATGCGGATGTTTTGCCGTCCACTGTCGAGAGTGCGAATGCAAACCCTTCTTTCGAAAAGCCAAGTTTCTGGGGGTGGAAAAGACCCCATGGAAAGAGAGATTCCCTTGAGGGAACTTCGTACCCTAGCATCCCGTCGTCAACTAGCTCGCCTTTCTCTTTATCATACATTTTTTCACAGCTTGCCACCCGAACAACGCACTCATCCGCCCAGCCCATCGTTTATCCCGTCACAGCCATCTACAAAGCAGTCTACCTCCAGCGCGCCCATACCACAACGTTCCAAAAATCATATTTCCTCCGTACTGCCCTGGACTGGAACGATCTTCCCGGCCATATCGCTTCCCTTGAAGATCTTCAACAATTCAAGACTGCCATCGAAAATCATTTTTTTTGTCATAACTGCCGTACTCCCCGCCCACCCCTCATGTAATACCCCTTAAATGGGGCCTTTGAGGACTTAATAAAAAGGAAAAGGAAAGGAGGGAAAAAAAACAGGCAGTCAATGTGTCGCCACACCATTACTGTTTTTACTGTTACTGTTACTACATGATAATGAATCAGCATTCTTTTGCGCTTGATTTAGACCTGGCAGTCGAATATATGGCATTGTTTTTGTACAATAAATTTTCAGTTGGAAGCGCAGGGCTCCTCCGGTTGTGTTTGGATCCTCCTTGCGTCCCTCTTTGCTTTGGGGAAGACTTTCAAAAATGTGCTTTTTGTAGTAAAAACATGGCTTTCTGGAGATATTCAAAGGTGTGATATTGACGTGAATTTCCTGTGGCTTTCTGAAAATCACACATAAAAATATCCTCATTCAATTACACGGTGCTCGCTACTAACGGCCGACAGGTGGAGCTAGTTTGAATATCCAAAAGAGATGCGCAGCTGTCTAAGAATCGCCCGCTCTGGTGATATCGATATCACAAATATGAAGCTATTCGAGGAATCTGAAAGGACGCAATGGTACTGGGCTTGGCGTTTGCAAACGCTGTGCTCTGCTTTTGATCTGTCACGAATTCGGGACTTGAAACAAAAGACAGTCGGTAGGCTTCCCTCAGGGACACATGGAAACGCTACTAAAGAAGCAGTTCAGGGGGATATGGGGTTGTCAACAGTCGAAGCGCGTGAAGCAACAAGTAAGGCGCAGTATGAAGAACGGTTGAGGTATATGAATGAGAAGCGATAGGTAGGAAAAAATTTCAGCTGCTTGGTACCGACGCAGTATTGGTACTACATGGAGGCGAAGAACTAGATGGCTTGCTAATAAATAAAAATCTCAAAGGGAAGAAACTGATAGCAAGACAACCTTGAAACAGAGAGTGCGATCCTCATAAAATATTCACTGGCAAAAGAAAGTGCTGGATAAGCAGACGTTGCAGCTCTGTGGGGTGGCTAAATCTAAGATTAAAAGGAAAAAGATTTTTGAAAATTGCAAAGGGAACTAGTGGTTCACTTTTCGAGTCCAAAGCTGGAGCTTGAGGACGATGTGTTACAGACAAAAATTTGACACCATGGATGATGTTTGCCGTTGCTGCATGCTAGACAAGTGAACAGTAGCGTATATACCTATCCAGTGTAAGGCCCTGCAACCATCAGCGCACAATGCCGCCGCAGGAATCCACGAATCTCTACAGTTTCGGTGGAGAAAGTCAAGAGAATAGTTAATAGCTAAGTGACACTTGCCACCACCCCGACGCGCAAAGGGGAGGCTGCCTGCCTGCCTGCCTGCCTGCCTGCCCGCCCGCCCGCACGCCCGCTCGCCCGCCCGCCCGCCCGCCCGCACGCCTGCCCGCTATATTTTGATATGTTCAAAGTTCGTGCGAGTCAAGGTTCACTGACGTGTTCTTGCTGGCTGCTGCTGTTCTCTGCTACTCCTGGTGGTTCCGGCTTGTTCATCACTAGTGAGCCCGTAATACGTTGGTGGTCTTGACCAAGGCATAGGTTAAGACGCAGTTCACGTAAACCTGAGGGAGCGTTTTGCTGAGAAATGTCGTTGACCTCCGCAGGTGGAGGGTTGGCAGCTTGGTTTGTAAGCTTCCCAGCCCAAAGCCTGCCGCTTGAGTCTTTCCAAAAAAATGGCATTGATGCAATTCCCGTGGCTCTCGTACCAATCAGTGAGGGTGCGATCAAAATGAAAACCCCCAAACTAATTCAACAGCAGCTAAGATTTTTGACTCCGCACTATATGCAGATCTCTGAAGTGCTTCCATTTAGCGGTAGAGGCATTGTGTGCAAGTCCTAAGACATCGCTTGTGTTGCAGACTTGCTTCAGTGCAAGATTTTCAGCTCACTGCCAGTGAAAACATTCATTCCCGAACAGCTTGCATGCGTCAAGGGTATCGTATGCAGTGTCGACCCAGCATCGTCCTCGCAAGAAATTCTAGAATTTCAGGATGCAGGAGTTGGTGTCCTTTCAGTATACCGCTGCAGTAGAGATGTCAACGGCTCGCGGGTTGCTACTGAGTCTGTAATAACTTTTGCTGCCTCTTGCTGTCCTGCTAAACTAAAAATCTGGCCAATTGTATACCGTGTGGACGCTTTTGAACCCCGCCCTCTTCAATGCACCAACTGCTGGCAGTTCGGGCATAGCAGCAAAGCACGCAAGTCGTAGACCTGCTGTCGTTTAAGTGGAGAAGGTCATTCTACTGACAACTGCACCTCAGTGCAGCCTCATTGTTGTCTCTGCAGCAACATCCACTCAGCTGATGATGCCGACTACGCAAAACGTAGTGAAGAGTGTAGCTTGTTGGAGATTATCGAAGAAAAGCGGTGCTCAAGAGCCGATGCTTACACTGTTCTTAACAGGAAAAAAGACTGATATTGTAGTCGTGTGCACGCTTCTGTTGGGGACATTGAGTCCAAGTTTACTGCGTCAATTGTGGCCACAGTAGAAAAAGCCCTCAATAATGTAGTTGAGCGAATGCTAAACACTTTTAAAATCAGAGGCATTGGCTATGTTTGCTGCAGTTCAATCTGTTTTGTCACCATCAACATACGCTCCGGCAGCAACGTCTCCATCTGTTTCAGCTTGTGCAGCTAGTGCTAGCCACTCAATATCACCTCCTGATGCCCCCGGTCCAACCTAACATCTCTGTTCCTAGCAGTGCATGTCGCACTGACATCTGCACAACAGATGTCGAAATGTCGTGCCCTACGCAGAAACGCCGTGCTTCCTTGTCACCATCAAATTATAGTTATCCGCAGGTAAAAGCTAAAAAAGGACCACCCAAACTTCTTCCCCATGTTGATATCCTTAAAGAGGCGTTTCTGCCTCTTCAATTGGTAAATAATCATGGCAGGTATCAAAGTGTTAGAGTGGAATTGCCGCTCCGTATTGTCTTCTATTCCATATCTAGAAATACTTATTCACAAACATAAACTTGATATTGTGCTTTTACAAGAAACGTGGTTATCGCTTTATAAATCATTTGCAATGAGAAAGTTTCGAATTTTCAGATCAGATCGAAATGTTGCCAGGGGAGGTGGATTGGTAACCATGCTATCTAAACATTTATGTCATCAGGCATCTATCTCACAGAAAATTCTTCTCGCTGACTGTGAGCTTTTAGCGAACAAAATTACATTTCTGCAATGTGCCGATATTACAACTGCTAATGTCTATTTTCCTTTAGGTGCACACAGAAAAGACTGTTTAGACAGCTTGGTGACTGACACAAGCAGCGCAGACAACGCAGGAGATTTTAATTCTCACTATAGTGACTGGGGAAGTGGTACTGATTCCTGCGGCCAGCTTCTCTGGTGGTGGCTGTCTGCAAATGCTGTACACTGCTGCAATTCCAGAGAAATCACCTTTATGCGAGGGGTTGCTCACTCAGCCATTGACTTAAAGCTATCAGCAGGCGGGCTAGAGGTGACTGATTGATCGACAGAGGATTCGGTACATCTAGTGATCACTTTCCTATAACTTTCACTATCCGGTTATATCCGCTCAAAAGTGGATGTGTAACGCATAAATTTGCTAAGCACAATACTTATAAAAATCTGATGCCCTCCTCACTAGCATCTATAGTTCCCCTCGAGAGAGGAATGGCTTCGCGTCCTCAATTCTCCCAAGCTTTGGACTGCTACAGGTGCTAGGGAGTATCTCGAAACAACTTAGATGCAAACCCCTTGGGCTGTATACTTTTGAGGGGCTGTACATACGCACGATGTTCTGCTGTTGCCTAGCAACCCGATTTACTACCCTATCTTACCTAAGTAACTTGGGTCAGCCCAAGTAAGTTAAAAGGAGCGCCGCGCCAGCTGCGCGTGAGGTTGCTGTGGAAGAGCAACATGGGTTGCACAATTCCTACCGTTGGTTGTGATGGAGACAGCCACCTGCCAGTGCAGTGAGCATCTCTTAACAGCTGCGCCACTGAGCTGGTTGTGGTATGAGGACTCGCCGCCATCTATATGAATGTTAATTAGAGAATGACCAATTTGCATATATTGGCATTAACTCACAAAGGATATCACGTCATACCCTTAAGGCGGGGGAAGCCGCCGCGGTGGCTGAGTGGTTATGGCACTCGGCTGCTGGCCCCGAAAGACGCGGGTTCGATCCCGGTCGCGGCGGTCGAATTTCGATGGGGGCGGAATTCTAGAGGCCCGTGTGCTCTACGATGTCCGTGCACATTAAAGAACCCCAGGTGGTCGAAATTTCCGGAGCCCTTCACTACGGCGTCTCATATAGCCTGAGTTGCTTTGGGACGTTAAACCCCCATAAACCAAACCAAACCTTAAGGCAGAGCTTAAGTGCCCCTTCCAATTGAAGAATGAACGCTTGCTTTCGCACGTCTACCCGGTTTACTACGTTAAGCCCTTACGATTTTTTTTTCCACACCGATGACTGCGCGATGATATCGACAGGTTTTGCTGTCATAAACGCTATATGATAGAGGAAGTGCCCATAATTTTATGGAGGGTATGCCTTTATACGGCTACTCTGACGCATTTTTTACCGCGGATTTTTGTGCACAGATTTTTATGTGCCGATTTCTACCCTTGGAAATCTGTCAGCAGTTATGGTGAACCCAACTCAAACTATATAATTCAAATCAATCGAATTCAACTACACGCCCGTTGTAATATACCGTATGGTACAAACGTCGAAGCAGTCGCACAGATCGTGCCTGCCGGAGATTTCATCCAGCGCAGCAGACGATACCACAGCAACTACACCGTACACCACGGCCGTTCGATGGCAGCGCATTGATTCGCGGCAACTTTTACTGTGATAGCCCTACCAGTGGCACTTGGCGAAAATGCCGGCGTCGTCTGTGGGAAGCCTCGGCACCGAAGCCTCCGTCCACCAGAAGCGCCACCTTCCACAAGGTCTCCACCCACTAGAAGCCCAAGCAGCCACGAAACGAAAAAGCGACAAAATCGAATTCAAAGACGCAGAGGGAAAGTCAGTTGCCTTCAAAAAGCACCATTCACCTCTCAATCCAGCTAGGAGGCTTCCCACCCTCCCACTTCGACCCTCCGAAAACTCCACCTACCCCCACCCACCTACACCCTCCAGAAAAATCCCGTCGCGTGTGTGAAGACTCGGCTTAGAGTAAAGGCATCACAGTAATCATCGAGGGAAAATCCATCTACTACCGCAGCTTTGTCTGATGAGTTTTATGATCGTCCTGCATGTATTTTATCTTTGTGGGCATGCAGCCATACAAGTATTTTATTTCTCCGCCCTCTCATTATACTCTGTTACGTTATACTTTATTTACGCGTTTTTATGGGTGCCAAGTAAAATTTAGGTCAACTCGTGACTAATATATATGCTCATCTGCGTGCCTCGAGGTCATATACGCTGTTCGAGCTTTGCAAATACACTACCGGGTGCCTTACCGAGACAGGATTTCATTTGAGATATGTGCCGAAAACGCGCGTGGAATTGAAATGTTTGCACATGTACGAGACCAGGAAAGCATGGATGCAACGAAGCAGCAGATCAAGTGGAGCAGTGCAGTCGTCCCTAACCTACATTTGTTAGGTTGGGGCCACCTAAAAAGAATGAAAAATAATCAGCCCCTGCGTGCACCACTGACGTACAACAGGCTGTCCCTAACCTACATATGTTAGTGTGGGCAGAGAAAAAGAAAGAAAAATAATGTTGCCCAGCCCTACAGGTGAAACAAGTCGCAGCTACAGTCCACGCAGAGAAACGTGAAAGCTATCATCCGGGTTGTACATAGCCTTTATCAAAAGTAGAGGCCGCCAGGAACGCTTCTGGGCCATATAGTGTGGCAGCTTTGCGTATCTCCATCACCAGCGATCCACGTTTCCCCAGGCTGAGGGGGAAATGTGGTCCTCAACCATGCAGAGTTTAGGAGTTCCAGGATGGTACAAAAAGCCTCACTATGTGGTGCAGCATCGAATGCGGTGACCTGCATATTTTTCACAAAGGGCACACCTTTCATAGCTGTCTTAATACGGCGCTAATTAGGCAGAGTGGCGCTCTTTGGCAAAAGTGTCCCTTGTACCATAAAAAAACCGTCATCAGTTATGTGCAGGTACACTCTAAACGCGAATACAACTACATGGGAGTAAAAGGGAGTAATCCACTCCCTTTCATTAAAGGCAGTGCGCTAGAGGACAGCTTACTGCCTTTTTACTCCTTTCTGGTGAGAGTGTATGACTCAGTCTGCGCTGATGTAATTGAGCCTTCCCATCTCTCGTTGTGAGTGAGAACTCTGGCGGCACCTGTTTGTCCTGAATGTGTGTGAGGAGTGCTTAGTGTGAGCGTCGTGGAGCGTGGCTCATGCGGCGATTTCACGCCCTTTCCCAGGGATTAATGGCGTGCGGTTGCTTGAAGAGCACGCCGGGCCACATAGCATGTGCTTGGAAAATAAATTTTCAGACATCACTGAAGGAAACAACGGTTTATTCACTGTTGCACGCAAGAGCTTTGTAGAATAAGTATGAAGAAAGTATGTAGTCGCTGCAAAACTTGGATGTAACAATACGCTTTAACAATTCTTCGTGAAAGAGCCGTCAATTGCCACTCGTTGCAACAGCGCACGCTCAAATGATAGGCAGTAAGTCGGCGATTAAACCGAATACTTGGTAAGCTCTGCGTGGCGTGGTCAGTAACAGATCACTTTATTCGCATGCGTAATCATGGCGGATGCGACCCTCGCTTCAGTGCCCATTTTGGAAAAATGCAGGAAGCTTCCGGAGACAACTGTATTCCTCGCATCCTTGTTGCCTTGACAGGGAGCCCTTTGTGAAGCATTTACATTTGGGTGCCCCATTTTTTTTTATAATCAGCAACGCAACATGTAGGAAACGCTCCCTAAAAAAAAAAGACGTAAACATTTGCATCGTGGAACACCCTTTCGAGCTCTCGTAACTCTCGTGCAAACGAGGTGTGCAGCCTTTTCCATCTCGAACCAGCGGCACTTCAAGTCTGGGCATTAGCCTCGCCCTTCACATGCATGCCGTGCCAATTAAACTTTGTAAGAGTTGTTCAGAGTTGCAAGAGTTGTTCGCGCCCTGTGTAGCAACTTCTACTGCACCCTGGAATGTAACAAATGCGCAACTGGGCAGTTCCCGAGTGTTCGGGTGGTTTCGGAGCAGACGTGCACCCCTTCAGGGCATGCGCTCCTAACAAAGGCAACCCTTTCTTTTCGACTGTATCGAACTACTGGATATGCATTGAGCAAATCTTTACCCTTTGTCCGTCTTGCAGTTCGTGATGAGCGGGTTTCACTGTATTTGTTTTGTTACGTTCTTGAGGCGCCTCCAGCTGTCGATTGTCTGTGATAAAAGGTGTGCGTTGCCCTCCGCTCGACTGTGTTTCAATTTGCTTTTCATAACAGAATGCGCGCGCCGAATGAATGCTTTGAAAAGGGGAGGACAAGCAACTGAGATAAGTTTGTCGGTGTGCTCTGGCGTCGCTGATTGCTTGAAAATAGACAGAAGGCGATCACTGGGTTTATGACAAATTGTCCAGGTAGCGTACTCCAAGCTCGCACAATAAGTCGATGGCGTAGGACGTTTTTTCTTAGTTCTTTTTTGCTGCGGAGAAATACGGCAAGAGGTGAGTATACGCTCAATAGGCTTTTCACCTCAGAGTCACGCACAGCTGTAACTTGGTGCATACGTTCAGCCAATAAAACATTAATAGGCCACCGCTCGATATATTGAGGAGAGTAACGCAGTAACGGAGAGAGGCAGAACTAATCCGCTGCAGGTTCCCTTCTGCTAAGTCGGGTACAACTCAAGAGTGAAGCGGCAAATATTTCTCAAAGAAGCTCCTCCAACTAATGTCTTTGACCTATTATCATGACGCAGCGGTAAATGTATTGCATCTGCTGGCGTGGCATCGCAGGTGGCTGGCAGGTGAATGACGCTTCAGCGCGATGCCATGACGCTAAGTCAGCGCCATTGGTTGGAGGGACTCCTTTGAGGGGTATCTGCTGCTTAATTCGCACTGGTTTTGCTCTTTGCGTCGAGCTTTCAATGAGTCACTGTTACAGACTCGAGAAAAACGACAGGTAATGCTTAAGCTGTTGTGCTTAAGCTACCTCACTGGTTAACTGCTTCGGCTTCAACTTGAGTCCGTCGATTTGAGTTACGTGATGTGAAACTTAAAAGATATGACGCGCAAGTCCGATTTGTTTAGAGTCTTCACCAATGAACACCAAACAGATGTCAAAGAGCCACAGTGTGGAAACAAGCTGACGAGCAAAAATTTCTTCTCCATTCGACGGGCGCTGCGACTAGTCTCCATCCCAAAAGAAAGAGCGTGTGCAGTGCTATCCAAAGCTGACTGAAACGAAATATTGGGTTCAGCCGAAGCTTGCCTGCTTTTTTCCTTTAATGAGGCGATGGGCGTACTTCCACGGTTTCGCTAGTGTGCATGGAGCGCACGGCCAAGTTACATCATCCTATGGAGCACACCCATAGATATAGAAACTTTAAGCAAACCGAGATACTCGAGATCCGGTTGCGGTCAGCTGTAATTGCTCCACAACGGTTGCTCGCACTACGCTTCACTCCGTCTATCTCGGGCGGCGAGCGTTGTGAGGTCGTAAATTCAGACGCTACAAGATGCGTGCTTTCCTACTAGCTGGGGCTCCTAAAGTGGCGTTTACATTAAAGGTGGAAAAACATAAACAGCCGCTGCATCTCTGCACGCTTTCATGACATATCTGCTGCAGATTGCCTATGCATTACATTACTTGAGTGTAACCTTTAGGCTGCGCGCTGCACATGAGCGTTATATATATATATATATATATATATATATATATATATATATATATATATATATATATATATATATATATATATATATATATATATATATATATATATATATATATATATATATATATATATATATATGTTAACGCCAGCGCTTACAAGTGCACAGGAGAGATCGCTGCCGTGACAGCGGCGCAGCGTTTAATGTGAAAGGTCACAGAAACATTACACCGTGAGCAGTAAGTGGACAGTGCAAACGACGTCTCCGCATTCAATGTTGTTCCCATGATTACGCACCTACGTGGAGATCGGCCTGAGAGAAGTCGGCAACTGTGCGTGGAACGTGACGTGGTGGCCCCGCAAACGGATGTAAATTGTGCGTCGTATGGACCGGTAGAAAAATTATTCTATAGCTATAACGTGACACGGGTAAAGACCCTGCCGATCGCTCTTCACTACAATAGCGTTCAAGCGGGTCATGACAAAGAGCCCTCAATGACCTTCACGCAGGCGCAAGCATCCCTTGTACTCGGCGTCAAAAAACTGGTCCAAAGGCCCTCTGAAGCTGCGTCGCAAGATCGCTTTAATAGCTCATTATTTGACAGGCATTCTTTTTACTGCGCAAGCGCCAGTCTAAAAGCATGCACCGCACAACCATCACGGTGCCGCTGGAGCATATCGTTCCTAGACAGCATGAACCTGCTCCAGTCTTTTCAACTATACTCGATATCGTGAAACGATGTCTTTCAGTTATACCCTGTAGCAGAACTATACTTGATTTGACTAAAATGTCGTCTTAAAGGTGCATCTGACTGTTTGTCCAGGGCGTGAGCTGTTTTTCTGTGGTCGAGTCTGCAGCGTCTTAACACAATCTTAGCGTAGCTGTCTCGAAGGGAGCCGACACCACTGCAAAGTGCGCCATCAAGCGGCAGATTTAGTTCCCACCTCGGGAAGTAGCAGACTTCTGAACCTCTTGTCCGCATGAAACGGCCATAGCGTCATGTAAAGAGTGCCTGAAACTGGTCTGACGGGGTGCATTATTGTACAGTGCGATCCACCGCTCGCTTTTGCTGCGTTCAGGCCTCTGTCGGCTTGACCGTTTTGTGAGCTGCGTTCCATCGGATGCTTTGAGTGCTAGACGTAAGATTACTGTGAGAACGAAATTTCATTCGGATGCATTGGAACTGCGCCTGCAGAGCGAATAGTGTTTTTCGAGAATTGTATACCTTACAATGTGTTTTTTTTTGCAGCAAGTACCGCATCAAACTAGTGCCAAGCCGTGTGCTGTAAGCGCTTGTGGTTTTCGCTAACTAGTCCTTTCTGCCAATGCGGCAAACGGCGAGTATCCCGTCGCGCGTGGTGGGAGCGTGGCGTCCTGCAACGTATGTGCGACGTGGAGATGTTTGCGATTTTCCGGCATTCACCGTAGCGCGTTCCTAGAGCTGCCATTTTGTTTAGCGCCGCGTGTATAAATTTCCTCTGCTCATCGATATATTCAGGGGTCATTATCGCTTTCTATATATCCGCCTCCTTCATGCGAGCGCATGTATGTTACATTCAAAAGTTTTATTTAGCCTCAGAAATTCTTGCTTGCCCTCATGCTCAGGCATTTCCCGCAACAGCACTGCTAATAAGCCACGGAAAGTATTTATTCCGAATCGTTGCAACAGGTGACATCTCAACGTCCCCGTTTAAGAAAACACTCCCACCAGCGGCCTGACACCCTTCCTCCTACCTTTTTGAACGAGGCCATATTAACGCTCCGAGAAAACACGCGAATGACTGCATACATTTGAAGTGACAGAAATCACTTCGTTTCTTTTTTGCGAACTATATTGCGAACTATTCTGAAGGTAAGAAAGACCTTAGTTCATTATATAATAACCTTTGCAGTTAGGTTGTGCAGCGAATAGTTTCGCGGATGGGTACCATCAAGTGCGGAAACGAATGCACAGCAGAAATGCGAGGCCAAGCTCTCAACCTCACACTCGAACGAGTGTGAGGTTGAGAGCTTGAACGATCTCACAACCTCACACATGACCGAGCACCTTTCTTCCAACAGCGGTTGTCTATTTCTTCTCGCAAGAAAAGCTCGGTTTCGTGGAATCGTCACACGAGGCGTACTTTTGACGCATGTGGCAAAGGAAGTCGCATGTAAGCATAAAACGTCGCCTCTCCGATCTCTGCTGCGGGGTTACTGCTAAAGCGAACGTGAAGTCACTCTGATATGTGGCGTTATAGTTACAAATGTGATATGTATACATGAATGAATTTAGTTGACGACCTCGCCGTACAACACGTTCATAATCTTCAGGACATTTGTGATGCCCGCTCCCGACTCCGTCGGTGAAGATTATGCGTGCGCGTGGCGCTCGCGTGATTAAAATTGGACACGATGACAAACATAAGACACCATTGCGGCCGCCTGCATCTCGCGAAGCGGTTGCAGCGTCTCTGGAGCCGGAGCGGAACCAACGTATGTGGAAAACAGAAACAAAGCGACTCGTGGTTGCCAAACGTAAACGCGCTCATTACCCTCAGATTTTCTCGCGTGCACTGTGAGATCCACACTTAACTGCGTGACGTGCTCTTTGCTGGTCCCTTACATTAAGCCACCGACTCACGTGCATGGCTCAATTCACACACACACTGGTGCACACACCCGCAGTCGGCAGCACTCCGCTAGACGCGAGGTGCGAGACCGGGTCGTCCCTCGGCCACCAGCCCTCAGCGAGCGAGCGGGAGGACGGCGCTGGCAGCGAGGAAGGGTGCCAGCGGCAGCAGCAGCAGCAGCAGTGGATGGCTGCGCGGCGGCCGGGAGGCCGCGTTGCAGGCGTCCTCGAAGCAGCTCTGCAGACAACCGCGCACGTAGCGGTCCTCGAAGTAGAAGCCCCCGCAGTGGCTCATGTGCACAATCTCCGTGTCGATGGTCAGCGTGCCGCTGTCCAGGGCGCAGCTACGCAGCACCATTGTCTGGCTTGTCTCCGCTGTGGGGCAGCTGGGAAGAGGGAAGTGGAAAGAGAAATAAGAAACGGGGACACATTTAGGAACAACTGTGTGCAACATGCGGAATGAACATGGGAGGCATCACCTTTAAAGTTTCGATCCTTAACGGCATGCACCGCCACTCTATGGCAAGTAGAGGCTGAAATTCTGGGCGAGCGCAGTTTTTCAACGAGAAGTTGTTTATGTGCGCAATTTCTTCACGTGTCATAAGATTGCGCTATAAAAATCAATATATTCGCAGATCCCTCCACGGGAGGAGGAGGAAAAGGAAAAAACTTGATTGAAGGCCAGCACTATAAGGCCGCGTAAAAGACAGCGCTTGTTCTGATAAGGCCCGCTGATAATCTGCTGAGCCTGAGTGAAGCCAAGCCCTCCAGAAAAGAGGGGGAGGATAAGGAAAATTAGGAGAGGTAATGGCAGTGCTACACGACTAGATAATATGTTCTGTCTCTGCTGTCATCTCCGGACAGCTGGGACAGGCAGCTGGGTCACGTCATCTTAAGTTGCGGAGCATTAGTTGAGTGAGGAGAGTGTTAGCTTGAACTCTGTGAAACACGTGTGCTTGTTCCATGTTGAGTGACGCGTGAGGTTGTGCAAAATTATGCGGTTTTTTCTTGTGTTGTGGTACGGTTCACCTCTTTGCGTGTTGTGGCGTCTTCAGCTGACGTTGGATTTGGCCAGGGGATCGAAGGCGCCCGGATGTTGATTTCGCAGGCCCTTTGATGAACCAACTTCTTTCCCTCGATCCCATCATGATCCAACGCAGGGTGACTGTAATGTTCGGATTGCGGTTATAGGACGCTGTTAGATGTCATGTAGGTAGGTTTCTGGTACTCTGCGCATGGCCTTGCTGGAGTTGGTATAAATGTTGGTGTTAGCGGTCAGGTGTTTAGTCATTAGAGATGTTTCTTGTATTGCATACATTATCGCGGGAGTTTGTAGAGTGGTTACGTTGGGATGGTTTGAAAATGGAACAGTTGTGTGGGTGATCAGTGCTGTCTCTCCAGGTGCATGTCTGTGAACATGCATGTCCTGTCTGCGGTGATGTGCTTGTGCTTGATGTTGACCGTCGTGGAGGTGTGACGTCATGTTTTTTTTGTATCTTTGGAGATGAGGTGTAGCGTAGGGCCCTGGCTAACAGGTGTCAGGTTGATGGGGGTAATCTCTGCTCGTTTCAGGATGTCGTGCCCCTGCTTCGTACCAGACAAGCACTCTACTTGCCTGTCTCTGCATTGTTGTGTTAGTTCGGAAAGAGTGTGAAAGAGGCCAGTGTGCTGCTGAAGTCGCTGATTTGAGGTGTGTTTGAGTAAATCCAGAGCGGCCTTGTGATGAAGGGTGTTGAGTGAAGATTTGAGTTTTCGAGTTCGTGTTTTGGGTAGCATTAAAATCGGGGCGGTGTACAGGAGTATGCTATACACGAGCGACACTCGTAGTTTTCTGCTATTTATTCTCAAAAACGCACCCCATTAGTTTTCTAT